>NW_028038181.1:0-9855 GCF_054177405.1 Leptonychotes weddellii | reverse complement strand
AAAAAAAAGAAAATTAAAAAAAATTAACTTTGAAAGACTAAAGAAATCAGGGGGAAAAAAGCCATGAATTCTATGTGCTGTATTCCCCTAGTGCTGGAGTTCTGCCATTCTCATTGATCCATAAACTTGGTCTTGGCTGGAGGTTCTTGCTTATCTGGGGGAGGGGCCTGTTGCAGTGGCTCTCAAATGTCTTTGTCTGAGGCAGAATTGCCCCTCCCTTGCTGGTCTGGACTGTGTAATGTGCTCGGGTTTGCTCTCGGCAGCTTTTGTTCCCTGCAAGCTTTCTGGACAGCTTTGGAAGACAAGAGTGAAAATGGCAGCCTCCCAATCTCCACCCGGAGGAGCCGAGAACTCGGGGCCCCACTCCTCAGTGTGCCCCCAGAGAAAAGCCATCAATCACTCCCATCTCCCCATCTCCGGCCGCACTCCGTGCTCACCCGGCCTGTGACCATGCGTTTCTATCTCTGGCACACGATCCTGTTTGGAGTCTCCAAACCCAGCAGATTCCTGCGGTGTGCTCCCGTGCCACTCCTCCCAGGGGAGGAAGGGGAGTCTCCCCGGATCTGCCACTTGTTGGGTCCCTGCTGGAAGAGCAGTGGCCTGACTGTGCTGCAGATCATGGTTTATGGCAACCCTGAGCTGAGAGCCCACTCCTTGGCTCCGTCTCTGCAGCCGGCTTCCCTGATCCGATACCTGGGAGCTCTGCCGCACTCAGGCACCCCCGGTCTTTCTGTGACCCCGAGGGTCCTGAGACTACACTGTCCCAGCGAGGGTTCCACCCCCTGCTTAGCCACTGGAGCAACATCCCTTTGCAGTACTGACTTCTAAAAGTTCCAATTTTGTGCTCCGGGGCTCTATCAGTTGCTGGTAGTGGCTGATGGAGGCTCCCTCCCCCTCCGTCTATCTTCATGAATATCGCCTAGGATTCACTTCTCTGCCTGTCCTACCTTCCAGAAAGTGGTCGCTTTTCTGTTCAGAGAGTTGCTGCTATTCTTTTCTTTGATCTCCTGTTGAGTTTGTAGGTGTTCAGAATGGTTTGATACCTATCTACTGAATTCCTGGGACCAGACAAAATTTAGGTCTCCTACTGCTCCGCCCTCTTGCTCCTCTGTAAATGTTTTTCTTCAGTGTGATGGACTTTCATGTTTGAGTCTTGGTGTATTTGAAGTTACGTTAGCATTTCTTTTACATATTCTCAGAAGTTCTTAGGGTTAAGCATTATACAGTTCTTAAAACTTAGATCTTTGATGACATAAGTAAATACTGAAAATACCTAAAATTCTTTTAGTAAAAAATCTTCATAAACAAACTTAATTCTTATAAACATGCCAAGATATTATATTAACTTCAAAATCTAAGATATTTTTTAAATTTTAACCTTATTACTCAGAAATTTATATGATTCTTAAAGCAGTCACTATCTACTTCTCACCCTTTGATGTCAACACTTCCAAGTTATTAGATATGACTTTCATAAATTAGTAAATATAAAAACCATAGAGTTACAAACCAAAGACTATCATAGTTAAATCTTGGAGAAACAAGTTTAGGGTTTTTGTTGTTGTTTGTCTTTTGTTTTAACTAAAATATATCCACCTCCAGGAATAGGAGCCTCAATGGGGAACCAGACTATGAAGCAGGGCAACTAATGATGAAAGTGCCAAGTTGTCTGAGCTTGAGAAGAATACATCTCCTACCTTCATCAGAACTGGCTCAGAATCTGAGACTATATCAGACTATATCAGGTATCAGAAACTATAGCAGACAAGGACTGGGGAAAGTAAACTTTGATAGAAAGCAAAATAACAATGCCTAGAGAAAGATTTGGCAATAACCAATGCTAAAAATTTGCCTCTAAGAAATGAAGCACTGACCAACTCATCCATGAGATCTTTGCAAAATGTGATCACAAGATTTCCCTGACTCCACCCTCCTTCCCTCCACTGCATTCCCTTTATCACCTCCTCTGTCCCAGAATTCTATAGAAAGGATTCAGGCTTTGGGCTAATATTGCCTTAGTACTTTTAATCCTAATGTTTTATAAGGATAGAGCATCCCACTGGTCTGCAATAAGATTTGTTTTCTGCATTAGTTCATTTCATGGGTGTGTTCATTTTATAAAATCATGAATCAAACCCCTTGAAATATGTAAAACTCTATGTGTAAAACTATGTGTATTCATGGTGGTTATATATATAAGGGACTGTCAGATCCCAACCCCAATTATGTGTACTTACTGAAAGCACATTCACAAATGAGTAGAACTCAAGATCATAAGTTCTATTAATTTTAATGCTCCCAAGATAAGTCAGAATTTTTAAAGAAAATGGCTCATTTGCTTGGATCCTTAGCTCTGGAAGTTGTTTTAAATTAGTGAAATTGGTTGTCCTGAAATGTTTAAGTTGATGTAGAGTTTTTCTTTCCACTTCTGAGGATTCTTTTCAGTGATTAAAGAGGTTTTATACTTTAATATTAAATAAAATTTTGCCCTCAATAACTTTTAATATTTTAATAGAATATGCATGCTTTGCCTAACATTAGTCAGTTCCAAATGATGTATAAACTATTATAGATTGAATTTCATTACTGTTCTAATTTCTCTATGAGCTACTATATTATTTCCCCACTGCTCAAATCTAAAATATTATGTGACAATAAATATTTCAGAGGATGAATTCCACAGCAACTTTGGTTAATAGAATTCACCATAACTAAGAAAATTATTATAATAAATATGTATTAAGATCTATTTTGCCAAATCCCAGAATATTAAACATTTACAAACGCCCTTAAAAATTAAATAAAATATTCTTAAGGAATGCAAACTTGTAAAATTTGTCATCCAGAGAAATAGTGCAAGCAAAAATGTGAGTTGGTTTAGAGACATGTAGAGAAGTTTCATAATCACTAATACTTAGCTTTCTACTCACAGTACAGATAAATGTGACTCTGAAAATATATATCTATTTTGATGTTAAGAAAACTGTAATATGGCTTGGCATGACATTTTGCTGATCTCCTTTTACTCATATAATAACTATTCATTCAATAAGCAAATATACATATGTATATATAATAATATATATTCAGTAATAATTTCAGAATTATTCAGAATGATATATATTCAGTAATAATTCTGATATTGACATGTTGAAATAATATTTTAGATGTACTGAGTTAAATAAAATATACATTAAAGTTAATTTCAGGGGCGCCTGGGTGGCTCAGTCGTTAAGCGTCTGCCTTCAGCTCATGTCATGGTCCCAGGGTCCTGGGATCGAGCCCCACATGAGGCTCCCTGCTCCGCAGGAAGCCTGCTTCTCCTTCTCCTACTCCCCCTGCTTGTGTTACCTCTCTCGCTGTGTGTCTCTCTGTCAAATAAATAAAATCTTTAAAAAAAAAAAAAGTTAATTTCATGTGTTTCTTTTTACTTTTTAATATGGATCCTAGAACATTTTAAATTATATATGTGGCTCTCATTATATTTCTACTGGGTAGTGTTGGTCTAAGGGAAACTGACAATAAACATATAAATAAAAAATAAATGTAAAATTTAGTTTATGTAAAAAAAGCATTCTGAATCTGATAATCAGAAAGTCATGATAGAGAATATAGTAGGATAAATAATGGCCATACAAAGATACCAAATCCTAATGCCTGGGACTTGTAAATGTTATCTTATTTGAAAAAAGGACATTTACAGACATGATGAAAGAATTCTGAGTTGAGGAGATTACTCTGGATTACCCAAGTGGGCCCTAACTGTCTCACAAGTTATCTTTATAGGAGAAAGGCAAAAGAGATAACACAGAAGAGAAGAAGCAGTGTGACTATGGAGGCAGAGTTTGGAGTGATGTGGCCACAAGCCAAGGAATGCCAACAGCAACCAACAACTGGAAGACACAATGAGTCCCTAGAGCCTCCTGAAAAAGTAAAGCCCTGCTGACACCTTGATTTTGGACTTCTGGCCTCTGGAACTGTGTAAAAATACATTTCTGTTTTAAGCTGCCCAGTGTGTGGTAATTTATTTTAATAGCCACAGAAACTAATACAGAGATAATGGTGGGAAGAGGTTATTTGGAGTGGCATTTAAAGTAAATAGGGAGAGGAAGCTCCTTGAATGGAATGATCAGGTAAAGTCTATCTGAGAAGCTTTCATTTAACATTTAAGTGAGATTTAAAGAAAGAAAAAGAAGATACAATCTCTTTGAAAAGATTGGGGAGAGCATTCTGATCACAGGGAGCAAGATATGGGCAGGCTATGAGATGGAAAAAAGGTTCATCTCTTCTAGGAACAGAAAAGAAGCCAAAGTTTCTGAAATATAGTGAGCAAAGGAGAGCATGACTAAAGAAGAAAATGGAGAGGTAAGCAGAGTGCATTCAGGACCACATCAGCCCTGATGAAGAGTATGGATTTTATTTTAATTATAACAAACTGTATTAAGTGGGGGAGTATCATGGTTAGGTTTATGTTTAGAGAAAGAGTCCTGTCGTTGATTTGTAGAGAATGTATTGGAGGGTAGCTAGGATAGAGCAGGAGAATCAGTTAGGAGGCTGATGTAGGAAGCCAAGCAATAGATGCCAATAATCCTGACCAAGCTGTTGGTAGTAGAGATGGTAAAAATTAGAACAATTTAAGATACATTTTGAAGACTGAATGTGGGAAAATTGTATGAATTGGGTTTAGTGAGTGAAAGTACACAGAATAAAATATAACTCCTAGGTTTCTGACTTGAACAACTAAACTGATTATTGAATATGGGTAAGACTAGAAGACAAGGAATTTCACAAAAATTTATATGCTTAATTGCAGTGTTGTTAATTTTGAAGTGCATGTGAGATACCAACTATATACCAAGCAGAAATATATATAAATTTATGTATGAGTTTTGAGGTCCAAGTTGAACACTAGGTTCAAAATACAAATTTGGAAGTCATTAGTCAGTAGTGGTGTATAAATCCATGGGCATGGATAAGATGACCTAAAGAAAGAGCATAAAGAGATAAGAGAGAGAGGCTTAGGATTGAGTGCTGAGGAACTCTAAACTTTAAAAATTAGATAGAAGAGGAAATGCCAAGGAAGGAGACTGGGCAGAAAAGGCCATGGAGGAAGAAGAAAGACAGAAGAGTGCAATATAACAGAAGCCAAGAGGGAAGACTACTTTGAGGAAAAGAAACATTTACTACAATAAATAGTGCTGAGAAGCTGAGTAGGAATGAGAGGAAAATGGCCACTGGATTTGACAAAAAGGGGGTCACTGGAGATTACATCAAGATCACTTTTCATAAAATGGTCAGAACAGAAGTCAGATTGATAAGAATTGAAAAGTGAAGAGACTGATTTTGGTGTATGATATGAGGTAAAATTCAGATTTTACTGTTTTCAGTAGGGATAAACAATTAAGCTCAAAAACAGGTAAACCTGAGGAATACATTTTATAGTGATACATAGTTATGTGGAAAATTATTTGAAAAGTAAAGGAATTATAACAACAAAATGTAGGCAGGTAGTTAACTCTCGAGGAGGAAACAAAAGGATAGAATTCAGGCCACTCAAGTATCCTCAAAGGAATTGATAATGTTCTGGTCACTAAGTTAATCATTGCTTCGTAAGAGTTTATTTCATAATTATATTCATAATCTACATCATAGCCCTATATTTTTTATATG
Organism: Leptonychotes weddellii; assembly: GCF_054177405.1. Classification (NCBI taxonomy): domain Eukaryota; kingdom Metazoa; phylum Chordata; class Mammalia; order Carnivora; family Phocidae; genus Leptonychotes; species Leptonychotes weddellii. Next base: position 4,185 of record NW_028038181.1, on the reverse strand, counting down.
AAATATATAAGCAAAGGATTCTGGGAAACTGATGGAGTAGGAAGCACTAAGAACCTGCCTTCCCACCTAGGCAACAATTGTGCTGGCAGAATCTCTGATATAGCTATTTTGGAACTCCAGAGTCTGTTAGGCTTTCAACTTTCAGGGGAAGGCATAGACAGTAAATTGGTTAATTTTAGTATATTTCAGCTCTTAGCTCAGCAGCAGCTACCCATTCTCCAGTCACCAGCTCTGTGGCAGGCAGCCCTGCACATGATCCTGGAGCAGCTTGCAAATAGCCTATGGGAGTGAGGTGGACAATAAGGACCCTGTCCTTCAGATAACAGGGATCTGTGTTCTGAACACTGTTATCTGCTTCTGATCACAGAGGTACGTGAACAAATGCAGGCAGCCATTATTGAACCTCCTCCTCATGGCTGCAAGCTTCTTTCCCTCAGGCCAACGCAACTTCCAAGGGTAAGATTTAAAGAGCCAGTGTCTTTTGTTCCCCTTCATTTTACCTTTTCTGGGAGTCAGACATTCAAGACCAGGACATTAAAAAAAACTGCATATACCAGCTAAATGAGAAAATCATCATGCAAGTTCAAGGAAATGTGCAGGCTCAGAAAAGACCAGAGAAGACTCTAAATTTACACCTCAGGATGATCTTTGGCACAGAGACAGCCTATAACAATTAAAACAAAACAAAACAGAACAAAACAAAAATAGCAAACCCTGAGGAAGGGGGAGAATCTGGTTATCATCATTACCACATAATTAAATTCAAATGTCCAGTTTTCAACAACAACAAAACCACAAGGCATACAAAGAAACAGGGAAGTGTGGACCTTCAAAGGAAAAAGTAAACCAATAAAAAGAAGACCAAATCTCTCTGAGAGATACTAGATTCTGAACAACTTTCTTAAAGATCATCAAAGTACTAAAAGCAGAATGTGATGAAAGTCAATAAAATGATCTAGAAACAAAATGAGAATATTAATAAAGAGATAGAAAAACCTAGAAAGAAATCAAAAAGAAATTCTAGAGCTGAAAAATACAATTATTCAAATTAAAAAATTACTAAAATGATTCAAAGGCAGATATAAGCAAGGAGGAGAAAGAATCAATAAACTTGAATGTAGGACAATGGAAATTATCAAGCCTGAGAAACAGAAAGAAAAAAGATGGAATAAAAATGAAGAGAGCTTATGAGACTTAGGAGACACCATTCAGCAAACCAACATGCACATTGTAGGTATCCCAGAAGAAAAGACAAGAGAAAGGACAGAGAGATTAATGGCCCAAAACTTCTAAACACAAAGACCACCTTAAGAGCAGCAAGAAAGAAGAAACTTGCCACATAGAACAGATCTTCAATAAGATTTTCAGAGACTTTTCATCAGAAATTTTGGAGGCCAGAAGGCAATGGGTTGAAATATTCAAGGCACTAAAAGAAAAAAATTGATAACCAAGAATCCTATATCTGGTAAAACTGGCCTTCAACAGTGAAGGAGAAATTAAGACATTCCCAGATAAACAAAAGCTGATGAAATGTGTTACCATTACACCCACCTTGCAAGAAATGCTAAAGGGAGTCCTGTAGGTTGAAAAAAAGAGTACTAGACAGTAACTCAAGACTTTATAAAGAAATAAAGATCTCAGTAAAGGTAAATACATGGTCAATTATAAAAGCTAGTATTATTGTAACAACAGATTGTAACTCATTTTTTGTTTTCTACATGATTAAAAAGACATTTAAAATATTATTCTAAAAACTATTATTGTAACTTTGGTTTATAATTCCACATTTGTTTGGGGTTTTTGCATAATTTAAAAACTAATGTATTTTTAAAAAACAATTATTGTTTATATTTTTGGACACATAATGTATAAAGATATAATTCTGTGACATCAATAACTGAAAGGGGTAGAGAAGGGGCTGTAAAGGAGCAAAACTCTTGTATATTATTGAAATTAAATTGGCAGAAATTCATATAGTAGTGTTAAAATTTTAGGATTTTAGATGTAATCCCCATGGTAACTAGTAAGAAAACAGAGAATATACATAAAAGGTTATGACAAGAGAATTTAAATATTTCACTACAAAAAAACAACTAAACACAAAAGAAGACAGTAATTCAGAAAATGAGGACAACAGTACTACAAGGCATACAGAAAACAAATAGCAAAATAGCACAAGTCCCTCTGTATTGTAGTGACTTTAAATATAAATGACTCACTAATTAAAAAACAGAGATTGGTAGAATGAGGGGAAATGAACAAAAACTATGATCCAGCTAGATGCTGTACAAGAGAATCACCAAAGATCCAAAGATACAAATAGGTTGAAAGTGAAAAGATGGAAAAAGATATTCCATGCAAATAATAATCAAAAGAGAGCAGATTAGCTATACTAATATCAGACAAAATAGACTTCATATCAAAAAATAGTTTATAAGGTACAAAGAAGGACATTACATATTAATAAAAGGTTCAATAAAGCAAGAAGATACAACTATAAATATTTGTGTACCTATTAACAGACTATCAAAATGAATGAAATAAAAAGTGACAGAATTGAAGGGAGAAATAGTTCTACAACAAAGGTTGGAGACTTCAATATTCCACTCTCAATAATGGATAGAACAATGAGACAGAAGATAAGCAAGGAAATTGAAGACTTGAACATAATAAACAAACTAGATCTGACATATACAGAGCACTCTACCCAATAAAACAGATTATACATTCTTCTCAAGTGCATATGGGATATTTTCCAGCATTGACCATATGTTAGGCCAAAAATTAAGACTCAGTAGGTTAAAAGACATAGAGATTATGCAAAGTATCTTCTCTGAGCACAACAGGATAGAGTTAGAAATCAATAACAGAAGAAAAATAGGAAAATTCACAAATTTATGGAAATTAACACACTCTTAATAAATCAAATGAATCAATGAAACAATGAATCAAAACAACCAATGAGTCAAAGAGCTCGAAAGGGGGGAGGAGTAAGAGACCTGGATTTTGTCTCCTCTCAGGAATTCAGCTGAATAGGGATCAAACCATTCTGAACACCTACAAACTCAACAGGAGATCGAAGAAAAGAATAGCAACAACTCTCTGAACAGAAAAGCGACCACTTTCTGGAAGGTAGGACGTGCGGAGAAGTGAATCCGAGGAGATATTCGGGAGGATAGACGGCGGTGGAGGGGCCTCCGTCAGCTGCTTCTGGCAAGTGATAGAGCCTCAGAGCACAAAATCAGAACTTTTAGAAGTCTGCTCCGCTGAGAGACGTCACTCCGGTGGCTAAGCGGGGGGTGGAACCCTTCCGGGACAGTGTGGTCTCAGGACCCTTGGGGTCACAGAAAGACCGGGGGTGCCTGAGTGCAGCAGAGCTCCCAGGTATCGGAACGCAGAAGCCAGCTGCAGAGACGGAGCCGAGGCGTGGGCTCTCAGCTCGGGGTTGCCATAAACTGTGATTCGCGGCACAGTCAGGCCACTGCTCCTACAGCAGGGACCCAACAAGCGGCAGATCCAGGGAGACTCCCCTTCCTCCCCCGGGAGAAGCGGCGCGGGAGCGCACCACAGAGATCTGCTGGGAGTGTGGAGTCGGGTGCCAGAGATAGAAATGCTCGGTCACAGGCCAGGTGAGCACGGAGTGTGGCCAGAGACCAGGGAGACGGGAGTGACTGACGGCTTTTCTCTGGGGGCGCACTGAGGAGCGGGACCCGAGTTCTCGGCTCCTCCGAGGCGGAGACTGGGAGGCCGCCATTTTCACTCTCCGCCTCCAAAGCTGTACAGAGCAAACCCGAGCAGATTACTTAGCCTGGACTGGGCAAGGGTGGGGCAATTCTGCCTCCGGCAAAGACATTTGGAAACCACAGCAACAGGCCCCTCCCCCAGAAGATCTGCGAGAACAGCCAGCCAAGACCAAGTTTACCGATCAATGAGAATGGCAGAACTCCAACGCTAGGGGAATACTGCACATAGAATTCATGGCTTTTTTACCATGATTCTTTAGTATTTCAGGGTTAATTTTTTTTTAACTGTCTTTTTTTCTTTTTTTTTTAATTTTTCTTTTTCCCTCTTTCAACCAACATCTTATCAATCCCTTTTTTAAAAAACATTTTTATTTTTCATTTATAGAATCATATTCTATCCCTTCATAGTAGTTACCCATATTTTTGGCATATATATATAAGT
>NW_028038180.1:0-500 GCF_054177405.1 Leptonychotes weddellii | reverse complement strand
AAAAAAAAAAAATCACAGCCCAAAAAGGGGCCAACTCGTGTGCTAGGGTGACCATGAAGTGGGGGACGAGTTCAATGTGAGCTTTTAAATGATTGTCTGAAGTTCTTGATCACTGTATCTCTCTCTTTTCTTTCTCTCCCTCCCATCTCTGAAATGCAGCTTTGCAAATAGTTCGTATTCCAGCACAGAGATACTGAGAGGAAGAAACAGGGGTACAGATCACAAGCCATTCTAAGCCATCCCCAAGGAACCTTCTTCTTTCTGTGTGTCACATTTCTGCAAGATCTTAGTTACTCCAGGCGCACCTGGGTGGCTCAGTCAGTTAAGCGTCTGCCTTTGGCTCAGGTCATGATCCAGGGGTCCTGGGATGAAGCCCCGCATCGGGCTCCCTGCTCGGCAGGGAGTCTGCTTCTCCCTCTCCCACTCCCCCTGTTTGTGTTCCCTCTCTCGCTGTGTCTCTCTCTGTCAAATAAATAAATAAAGTCTTTAAAAAAAAAAAA
>NW_028038179.1:0-500 GCF_054177405.1 Leptonychotes weddellii | reverse complement strand
TTCAGAATGGTTTGATCCCTATCCAGCTGAATTCCTGAGAGGAGACAAAATCCAGGTCTACTACTCCTCCACCATCTTGCTCCGCCTTGTGCTTAAAGGAACTTTAATCAGGAAATTGGATCATTGTATACATAGTCTAATTGTGAGATTATCCCTTTCAACAAAGATTTAAGTACCAAATTTAACAGGTACTAAAATTCCCCATCTTGTTCTCACAAAAAGAAAACTAAACTTTCTTAACAGTAGAGTGAATACGAAGGGAACAAAAGAAGCATCAGCAGTGTAATAACATACACAGGGTTAAACAGTTCTTTTTCAAAGAAATGTAGAACTAAAATATTCCTAAAGGTCACATGCCATCTCTTCAGCCCATTTAAGGCTTCTGAAATGCCAGTCTGAAGTAAAATAACTACCTCTCCAGAAGAGTCATTCCATTAGAGAGCCAACTAACATCAGTACAGAGATAAATGGGTGAACAGAAAATTGATTTTACACTTGTG
>NW_028038178.1:0-500 GCF_054177405.1 Leptonychotes weddellii | reverse complement strand
TCACTGCTTACTGAAAATTTACCACATTTTTCAGTATGCAGGATTAGTTCATACAGAGTTTTATTATTTTATCCTCCATACATTTCTATCCATTGTGATGACACCTTAAATCCTGCTGTTTCAATCCTTCCTTTACCCAACGAAGGGAAATCCATGACGATCTAGCCTCTAAGAACTGACTAAGCCTTGAACAGATTTATTAGCACCTAAAAACTCCAGATTTAATCTTGTTTGTTAGCAGGTCATATCTGAAGATTGAAATAGGAAACACTCAGACACGATATGCCTTAACAGATTTCAGTTTACCCCTAGAATATGACCCTCCAGCCAAAGTAGAATTTGTTCAGATGGCAGAACCTATCATACTCACCACAGATTGCCAATTGAGAAGCGAGTTGCTATATGCACAGATCACTCCACCCCAAATTACTAGAACTCATACAGCAATTCAGTAATGTGGCAGGATACAAAATCAATGCACGGAAATCAGTTGCTTTCTT
>NW_028038177.1:0-500 GCF_054177405.1 Leptonychotes weddellii | reverse complement strand
TTAGAATTACATTTATTACCTTATGTAAGTAAATGAAGTATATAGAATGTATGCATGTAATGCTCTATGTGCATTTATTTGAGTTTTAAGTGGAGAAGAAATTGCAGTTGCTGCAGTTTAAAAGAATATTTATGAGTTTGAAATCATGGTATTTCCCCTGGAAAGCAGAAGGAGGGCATTATGGATGTGATGGGATTACATAATAATGGAAATCAGGCAAATAATCAGAGTCTCTCAATACAGTCCTACATAGAGGCAAGGGAAAACTTAAGAGGCTGTGTGTTAAGTAAAATTGCCTGGAAAATAACTCAAGTCAGAAAAGATACTAATATTGATCTTGGTCAATTGAGCAAGGAACAGTCACTGTGTTTTTTGCCAAACTCTTGCTAAATACATACCTGGTACAGGTTCTACAAATATGAATATGAAGTAATTCCACTCCTGTGGGAGCTCACCATCTACTCATAGAGAAGGATATGCAAATAAATGAATTACAACAC
>NW_028038175.1:0-500 GCF_054177405.1 Leptonychotes weddellii | reverse complement strand
TTATGCACAAACAATGAATCATGGAACACTACATCTAAAACTAATGATGTAATGTATGGGGATTAACATAAGAATTAAAAAAAAAAAAGCATTATGAAGAATAGGCTCGCCAAAAGAACAAAATAGAATATCTAGAAACAATGTCAAACAGTTTGATGCATTTAATGTATGATAAAGGACCTTCATAAATCACTGGAAAGAAATTATTACTTAAGAACAAATGGTGATACAATCAACTATTTGAAAAAAATTGCTATAAACTTCATTTTTATATCCTATACACAAAACAAATCTCAGATGATTCATGTAGTCAATGTTAAAAATGTTAAAAGTAACAAATGTTTATTGAGAAATATGTTTATCTTATTAGAAGAAACTTAAATAATAAAATATTAAATCACTACGACGCTTATTTTGTTAACACAGAAAATATCTGTATATATTAAAAGCAACATACAAAATCAAATATGACCTCAACTTTGAACAATATGTATAGAAAG
>NW_028038174.1:0-500 GCF_054177405.1 Leptonychotes weddellii | reverse complement strand
CAAACAATGAATCATGGAACACTACATCTAAAACTAATGATGTAATGTATGGGGATTAACATAAGAATAAAAAAAAAAAAAGAGGTTTTCCCTCCAGGGATTTAGATATTCAGGTAAAGGAGAAGCATGCTACTTTGCTGCGACTCTTTTTTAACCCTATTTTTAAAATAATTTGTAACTTAGAGCAAAATGAAGTAGCAGTAAGAGGAGTCTCACTTTTAAAGGGCTATTTTTTGTTATATTTACCAAAACAGAATAAATTCATTGCCTTGACTGAAATCCCATACCTTCTTTGAGATCCTGAATTTCCTAATAAAATATGAGCGTTAGCCTATAAGGTTTTATCTTCTCTACGAAGTGACTGTGAGTACACTATTTAAAACTTTTATTGCAGTATAACATAAATGTAGAAAAGTGTACAGACTAAAACTGTGCAGCTCCATGAATTTTTTACCAAATGAATACATCTGTGTAATCACTATCTAAATAAAAAAACATGA
>NW_028038173.1:0-500 GCF_054177405.1 Leptonychotes weddellii | reverse complement strand
TTTTCCAACTGGTTTAAAAGAAGTAGAAATTTTAATTATTTGGAAGAAAAAATCTGAATTATTCTAGCCAAAATGTTATCCATATTAAATTTCCAGGTGGTTGAAACAGAGTTAACACTTTAAATCTGATGACCTATGTGTAAATTTAATTTAAAACCCACTCATTGTTCTGAATTTTTCCACAAATAATGATAAAGGCAGTGAAAATGACTAGGATGGCACCCTAAAAATACATATCTTTTCAGATCTAAACACAAGGTTTTTTTGTTTATTTATTAGAAAAAATTAAGGAGTATTTATGTTCTCAGTATGGAGCTAATCTTGGAATAAATAAAAATAGATTCATGTTGTGATATAGTCTAGAACCTGTTACAATGATGGAAGAGACTTGTCTTTTGTTTTCTTGTCACCCACTTTTGCTCTCATCACTAAAGGAAAACATGGAGGAAAACACAAGAATTGACCATAAATCTTTCCACTTATGTAATTAAGAAACATAA
>NW_028038172.1:0-500 GCF_054177405.1 Leptonychotes weddellii | reverse complement strand
GAATTATCTTTAGCTCATGAGTCAATGAGTTGGCTTGGCAGCTCTTCCAGTCTTGGTGGCTTAGCTGGTCTTTCTCACATAGCTGTGTCAGCTACAAGGTGGGGTAATGGATGGCACAGGAGAAAGGTCCTCACAGATCTCCAGCTACGGGAAGCTCAACTCACCAGGGAGGGTCCCGGCAGCTGGGCCCCGAAACCCATCAGCCCACAATTGCACGGAGGCCACCTTGCCCGTGCACTACACTCTTCAGTGAGTCCCCATGGAGTGGACACGAAGGCAGGCCACCGTCCCCGGGAACCATCAGGCTGCTGTGACAGCCCGCTCTGGCTGGGCCCGTTCTCACGGTGGGCTCCGTGATCCCCATGGCTAAAACTTTACACATCATCTTTTCCAGTGTCTCATCTGACTGCTGACCACGGAGGCTTTCAGAGATGCATTTGCAAGGGCACTCATTATGTTATTCATTTACTCATTCCACATACACCTACTAAATGTCCACC
>NW_028038171.1:0-500 GCF_054177405.1 Leptonychotes weddellii | reverse complement strand
TAAAAACATGCACAGAGGTTGGAAAGGAATTGGCCAGTATATTTTAAACTGTTTAATGTGTATCTCTTAGATCTACAAATCCTAGAATAGGAAATTTAAAACATAGAAAAGATAAGTATCATATCAATGATGTCATTGAGTTTTTACAAATGGATATAACAAGTGTTCATCAATAGGATTCTGAAAAGATTTGATCTATTCCTGTAACAACATGGAGTTGTTAAAATGATAGCATAAACATGACAAAACATGGGGCACCTGGCTGGCTCAGTCAGTGGAGCACGTGACTCTTGATCTCGGGGTTGTGAGTTCGAGCCCCATGTTGGGTGCTTAGATTACTTAAAAATAAAATCTTTAAAAAAAAATGACAAAACATAATGTAATTTACAGAAAACAGGTTTTTTTTTTTTTAAGATTTTCATTTATTTAACAGAGATAGAAAGCACAAGTAGGCAGAGTGGCAGACAGAGGGAGAGGGAGAAGCAGGCTCTCTGCCGAGC
>NW_028038170.1:0-9855 GCF_054177405.1 Leptonychotes weddellii | reverse complement strand
TGAGCGAAATAAGTCAATCAGAGAAAGACATGTATCATATGACCTCACCGATATGTGGAATACTTAATCTCAGGAAACAAACTGAGGGTTGTTGGAGTGGTGTCAGGTGGGAGGGATGGGGTGGCTGGGTGATAGACATTTGGGAGGGTATGTGCTATGGTGAGCACTGTGAATTGTATAAGACTGTTGAATCACAGACCTGTACCTCTGAATCAAATAATACATTATATTTTAAAAAAGAAGAAAAAGAAGAAGATAGCAAGAGGAGAAGAATGAAGGGGAGCAAATCGGAATGGGAGATGAACCATGGAGACTATGGACTCTGAGAAACAACCTGAGGGTTCTAGAGGGGAGGGAGATGAGGGGATGGGTTAGCCTGGTGATGGGTATTAAGGAGGGCACGTTCTGCATGGAGCACTGGGTGTTATATGCAAACAATGAATCGTGGAACACTACATCAAAAACTAATGATGTAATGTATGGTGATTAACATAACATAATAATAATAAAAAAAAATGAGCAGAGGACATTAACAGACATTTTCCAAAGAAGACATACAGATGGCTAACATAAAGATGAAAAGATGTTCAACATCACTAATCATCAGGAAAATGCAAAACAAAGCTGCAGTATAACCTTACATTAGTCCAATTGGCTAATACCAAAAACCAAGGAATAAAAAGTGTTGGTAATGATGTGAAGAAACGGAACACTTATTCACTGTTGGTGGAAATGTAAATTGGTGAAACAGCTATGGAAACAGTATGAACATTTCTCAAAAAATTAAAAGTGGAAATACCATATGATCTGGTAATTCCACTACTGGATATTTAGCCAAAGAAAACCGAAACACTAATTTGAAACTGTATTCATTTACATGTTTCCTACAACATTATTAATGATAGCCAAGTTATGTAAGCAACCCAAGTGTCCATCAATAGATGAGTAGGAAAATAAAATATGATGCACACACACATAATATAGCATTACTCAGCCATGAAAGAAATTTTATGTAATCTTGTTATTCATGACAATATGGAGGGATCTCAACATGGATATGATGAATGGAATAAATATGACTAGAAAAGACAAATGCTGTATGATTTCGCTCATATGTGGAATCCTAAAAAATCAAAACAAAGAAACAGAAAAAAGAAACAAACCAGGAACGTTTAAAAATATAGAAAACAAATTAGTGGTTGCCAGAGGGGAGGTGGTTGGGGGATGGGTGAAATAGGTGAATGGGATAAAGAGGTATAAACTTCCTGTTATAGGGGCACCTGGGTGGCTCAGTTGTTAAGTGTCTGCCTTCGGCTCAGGTCATAATCCCAGGGTCCTGAGTTCGAGCCCCACAGCGGGCTCCCTGCTCCAGGAAGCCTGCTTCTCCCTCTACCACTCCCCCTGCTCGTGTTCCCTCTCTCACTGTGTCTCTCTCTGTCAAATAAATAAAATCTTTAAAAAAAAATAAACTTCCTGTTATAAAATAAGTATATTATGGGAGTGTAAAGTACAGCATAGGGGATATAGTTAATAATACTGTAATAACATTGTATGGTAACAGATGGTAACTACACATATCCTGGTGAGCATTGTGTAATGCATAGAATTTTTAAATCACTATGTATACACCTCAAAATAATGTAACATTGCATGTCAACTGTGCTTTAATAACAGCAATGAAAAGACAGGAAATTGGTTTTAAAAGCCTCCTCAAAATGGCTCAAATGGTAAATTTTATGTTATATATATTTTATCACTATAATAAAATATATTAATATAAAAACTGATTTACACCCCTCTTTGAAGAAAGACTCCTTACAATTTATTAATTTTTTAAATTTATAATTCTTATAGAAATAATGACTATAATGGATAGATAATTATTCTATAAAAATGCATTTATTGTTTTTGTAAAAACTTCCAGAGTTCTTTCACATATTTACAAAAAAATAAAAATAAATAAAATGGAACCATACTTCCAGACAAAATAAATAATACATTTTTTGTATTCTGATTCAATATAATCTTTAATTTTTTGAATGTATTTTCCTTCATGTGAATTTTTCTTAATTGCTTCCAAATCTCAATTTTCCTTTTCAATTTAATTCCTTTATTTATATAATAAATTCAGTTTTTCATTTCCCACTTCAACATTTTTGTTGGAAGGATTAACATATGTAGTGATTGTTAATTAAACATTTAAAAAGCCTAGATACAGAAATTTAAATTGCACATGTTCTGTTTATTAAAATTTTATTGTGGGTATTTAGGTCAGTTGGATAGTAAGTTTGTTTGTTTTTTCAGATGAAGTGATCTCAGGACTATAATTCTCCATTGAATCTCTCCAAGTTTAATTGGTGGGTTGGGATCATAGTCCCTGTGGTGTAACCAGTATAAATAAGCCATACCTTAAATATAGGAATGTTATCCCTATAGGGAGACCCTTTTCTACTCCATTTCCTTTCATATTTTCTCATTGCTTTAGATTCAAAATGTAGAACTTATATCTTTCTGTTGGTTTTACTGTCCTGACTCCTAAATACAAAAAAGTAGGTGAAGAAGCCAAAGCTTTGCATATTATTAAGGGAGCATATGCTTCCATTTCTCTTTCGACTGGCATTTTACATTACCTTTTCCAGGAATTTCCTTTTTTTTTTTTCTATTTGAATTATCCAAAATTTATAATTGGAATCACACAAAAATTCAAGCCAAAAGGGATCATCCAAGAAGAGGCTGGATCACGGATCAAAGAAGACGCTGGATCATATACCTGGATAATCAGGTATTCCAATATTTGCTCTATGAATTATAATTGTTTAAAGAAAAAAAACCACAGGATTCTGTATGTAACATTTACATACATTTCAACTATTAGAAATAACAATCACATTGAAATCTAGATGTGAACTTGCTGATTGATTGCAGCCAAAAATTATACTGGAATTTAAATATGTCCCTAAACATGACTCATCTGCAATGCAAGTCAATCCATGTTCATGACCATGTCAGTTTTGAAGCATCAAAATGAAATTTTCTTTTCCAAATTTCCTCCAAGTGAAATGACTAGATGGGATCATGTCAAATAAATTGAGCCACTATAATCCCTTATTTTAAAGAGCAGACTTTGGTATACATAAAGAAACTAGTATGATTTTATACCAATTGATCAATTTTACTGTATATAAATATTCTCTAAGAGCCACATAATGAAACACAATACAATAACCACTCCTTTTGTGCCCAATATGATTATGCTATAAGGCTTTTACATTATTCAGATAGTTATGATTATAGCAAAATATTTAAAGCTTCATTGTTTCCATGTCTAATTTTGATCATCACAGTGTCTCCATGCCTGGCACATGATGAATTTTTGCTGATTGTAGATCATGAGAAGGAATATAGTGATATAATTGTATAAGAGCTAAAATATGGGCAGAGGAGACTACTTTTGACATCAGAAGATTGGTATTCTTCTGAGTTCTGTCATTATGTTTACCTTTTTATACCACAGGATTAATCTGTAAAGCTAACTGGCTACAGACAAAGTGAAGTCTTCAATACATCTGGAGAATTTAAGACTCTTGAATAAAGACCCATGGCATCCTAGAATTCTTTCATTCATTCTTAGAACATGATTACCATTCAGCAGAGCTTTGCAATGAGTTCTAGATAAAGAGTGTCAAGCTTAAAGGACAAGCAGCTCTTGAATGGTAGGAAGAGATGAAGGGCTTTGAATGTTGGGAATTAGAAAGATTGTTGTTTTTTCAAGTGTGGTTATCCAAATATTATTCCAAACAAATGACCCGGGCTTGACATCATACAAAACATAAAACTGATATAAATCAGAATGTTTATTTTTTGGAATTCCCCTTAAATCACAATTAAACATATACTCATGTTAAAGACAAAACAAAGTAAATGCAGCCATGAAATGAAGCAACACTCCACTTACCTGAACAGACACAGACCTAATATAGGATTGACATAAAAATACACCTCCATATATTCAAAAGACATTACATAGAACTTCATGCAGGCTGTGTTTAAAACTGGAAAAAATAAACTTATAATTTAAGTCTTTCATTCTCAAGTTTCTTACTTTTATAAAAGTGTGTGTGTGTGTGTGTGTGTGTATTAGACAGGGAGAGACAGAGTGAGAGATCTTGGTTGGTGGTTGGAGTATGGGGCATTTCTGTTTAAAGCTAATACTTTATAAATGACAGGAGGTAGCAATAGAAGAAAAGGCCAAATGGCTGAGGACATTTTACACAATATTCATAGTCATAATTCCTTAACATAAAACGGAGGAATTATTTTACATCACTTTGTTAATAATATAGAGAATCGCTTACTATATTTGCTTCAAAATGCTTATTTGAAAATTTAAAGAAATGAAACACATAAGCCTTAGTTACCTGAGAAATTAATTTACATAGAAATTTGTTTCCAACTATATTGGGTAAATTGTTTTACTGCAGTACATTTTTCCAACTAGAATTGACAAACATTTCTTATGTTGATAGTTTTAAGTGCATCACTAAACTTCATACTCTTCTTTGTCATTCTAGCAGTAAGTACTCTGAGTCCTCAACTTTCTTGTTTGACCTGTTTCTCTCCTCCCAATAAAGAACTTTTCTCTTAGAACTGCTGTTGTGTCATTTCATAAATATTGGTATACTGTGTTTCTATTTTTATTTGTCTCAAATTTTTCCCTTTTGATTTTTTCTTTAACCAATTGGTTGTTCAGGAATGTGTTGTTTAAATATTCACATATTTGTAAATTTTACATTTTTCTTCCTCTTACTGAATTCTAGTTTCATTTTATTATAGTCAGAAATGGTACTTCGTGATTTCAATCTTCATAAATTAAGACTTGTTTTATGGCCTACCATAGGTTCTATAACGTAGAATGTTCTGTGTGTACTTAAGAAGATGTATACTGCTGCTGTTGATGGAATGTTCTGTTTATGTCTGTTGTTAGGTCCAATTGGTCTAAAGTATAGTTCAGGTCCTATGTTCCCATATTGATTTTCTATCTGGATGATCCATTCATTCTTGAAAGTGAGGTATTGAAGTCCCCTAGTATTATTGTATTTTGTCTATTACTCTCTTCAGTTCTGTTAGTATTTGCTTTATATATTTAGCTTCTCTGATGTTGGGTCTATATATTGACAATATAATGGTCAATTCATCCTCTTGATGAATTGCTCCCCTTTATCACTAACGAACTTCTTTGTCTCTGGTGAGTTATTGAAATAAGTATATTTTATCTCTTATTCATAACCACCTCTGCTATGTTTTTGGTTATTATTTACATGGAATATCTCTTTGCATACTTTCACTTTCAGTTATATTTATATTTAAAGTTTAAAATAAGTCTCTTGTAGGAATTATATATTTTGATGTTGTTTGCTTATCCATTCAGACACTGTATATCTTTGATAGGAAAATTCAATCAATTTCTGTTTAAAGTGATTATTTATAGATGAAGAATTTCTATTTCCATCTTGTTAATTGTTTTGATTCTTGTAATTCTCTTCTTCCTTCTCTCTTATTTTTTTTGTCATTTGATCACTTTTTGTGATGGCATGTTTTGATTCCTTTCATATATATATACTGCAGATTTATCCTTTCTGATTGCAATGAGACTCCATAAAATATCATATAGTTTAACACCCTATTTTAAGCTGATTACATTTAAATTTGATCAAATACAAAAAGTCTATAATCTTACTTTTCCCTGCTTACATTTGATGTTATTGTTGCAATTTACATTTTTAATATTGTGTATTGATTATCAAATCATCATAGTTATTTTAATGTTTGTCTTTTAACTTTGGACTAAAGTTAATAGTTTATTACAATATTGGAAATTTCAGAATTTGACTACATATTTATGTTCACCAGTGGGTTTCATATGTTCATATGCTTTATGTTGTTAATTAGCATATTTTTATATTGTCTTGAAGAACTCTCTTCAGCATTTCTTACAGTGAAATTCTAGTGATAATTAATTCCCTCCACTTTCTTTTTTTAAGGGTGGAGTTTTTAATCTCTTCTTCATTTCTGAAGGGCAGTTTTCCAGGTAGAGTATTTTTTTAAATATATCATCCCATTATATCCTGGCCTACCAGGCCCCTGCTGAAAAATCTACTGATAGTTTTATGGGGGTTCCCTTGTATGTGATGAGTCTCTGTTCTTTTGTTTATTTCAAAATTTTATTTTTGTGTTGTCACATTTATTTTTATTATATTGTGCCTCAGTGAACATTAAATGTGACTTAAATCTCCTTGGGGATCTTTAAGCTTCTTATACCTGGATATTGATATCCTTACTCAAATTTGGGAGTTTTCAGTCATTTTTCTCCAAATAGAATTTTTCTTTTTTCCCTTTGAGACTCCTATTATATTCATATTGTGTACTTTGATGTAGAAACTTTCCACTTTTTTTTTTACTCCTCTGAATGGTTAATTTCAAATGACTTGTTTTCAAGTTAATAGTTTATTCTTCTAGATCAAGTCTTTTTTCGAAGCTTGCTATTCAATTTTCCAGTCAATCATTGTACTCTTTAGTTATAGGATTTCTTTTTGTTTTTGTTTATGCTCTCTTTTACTTTGTTAAACATCTCATTTTGTTCATTTACTACTATTTTCCAATTTCATTTAGTTGTCTATCTGGTTTTCTTTCATTGTACTGAACTTATTTAAAAGAATTATTCTGAATTCTTTATCATTCAGTTCATAGATCTCTCTTTCTTTAGGATGGGTTATTGAAGCTGTATTAGTTTCCATTAGTAGTGTCATGTTCCCCATTGTCTTCATGATACTTGCATCTTTATGTTGGTTTCTGCACATTTGTGAAAGTAGTCATTTGTTACATTATTTACATGTTCACTTTGACAGAAAAAGATCTTTACCAATCATCTCAAACTGGTGTTCCAGCCAGGCTAGCTTATAGTTAGTATACATGGGGAGGTGGGGAATTCTGCCAAGGTCTCTGGTTGGGTGAGGTCAGTTCCTGAACTTTGAGGTTAGCTAAGATCTCTATCTAAATTACAGTTTGGCGGATCAGCTGGCTGAGCTCTGTGATCTTGCATTTCCACTACCTGGGCTCCTTGATTAGGCAGGGTCTATGGCTAGACCCTCTGGATGGGTGAGACCACTGGCTGGACTCTGTAGTACAGCATAGAAGTTGGCTGGGCTTTGCACATAAGTGGGACCACTGACTGGGCTCCCTGGACAGACTGGGATGTATGCTGTGATTCTTGTCCAGGCAATGCCACTGGCTAGATTCTATAAGTTATTGTGATCTCAGGCTGAGCTCTGTGAAGAAACAGTGTCACTGGCTAAATTCTGTGATCATACTGAGCCATAGCCTGGGCTTTGCAATCATCCATGCTCAGGCAGTACCACAGGTTGCACTCCCTTAATTGGTGGTGTCACTGGCTGGGCTGTTTTCAGAAAGGCTACATTTGAACATAGCTACAGAGGGACTACATGATCAGGTAGGTCCACTGGCTGTGATTGGTTGGTCAGGATCACTGACTGCAGTCCCAGGTAAAATGGGATATCAGGCTATGCCCCACATTTGGGTGGGACTATAGACTAGAATATGTAGGGTTGCCCTCTCTGGTCTGCAGTCAAATGGGGTCACAGGTTTGGATCCACAGGTGGACAGGACCACTGACTAAGGACCTTATTCAGACAGAACTGCTGATTGTGCTCACTGACCATATATGGGATTGTAGTTCAGCTTCATTAGATGGTTGAAACTGCTGGCTGGGTTTTTTGGTAAGGTAAGCTTGCCAGCAGGGAGATGGTTTTATCACAAATATCTATGCACTGGTTGGTGAGTTTTACACCACCTCTTTTGGGGGGGGGGCTGCAAGTGTGATCCTAGATGATCTAACCCTTCCAATTTCCTCAGTGTTCTCCATGACATGAGAAAGAAATGGGACTCCTGGCAAAAGCTCCAGAATTCCAAGGAAGCTTAATGTCTGCCTTGAAATCTCTTTTCCTGACTATAGACATCATAGGCCAAACGGATTCCTCTGTAGTGTGTTACTGGGGAGAAATGGCACAAAGTTAAACAACTTCTGCTCTTCTATCTAGTGTAGATGGTTTTGGTTTGTGTGCTTTAAGAAGGTGTTTCAGCCTAACTCCTGGGCTTTGAGTTTTTTACAGATGTGTTCTTGTCTGTGGATAGTTGCTAATCCATATTTCTGTAAGAGAGAATAAAGCCAGATATCAACTATGCCATCATCTTGCTGATGTCACTTCTAAATGATTTAGTATATTCCTTTAAAAATTATTTTTGAACATCTGCATTGGTGTGGGCATTGTGTCAAGGATTGGGGAGATACCAGTGATAAAAATAGGTAAAATGTCACAATTCTTGTATTTCCATTTATTATGGAGAAGAAATAATAAAGTAATTGTAAAAATATGAGAAATTGTTAATGCTGTGACTAAAAGTAAAACAGGGAAAGGAGTATATGACAATTTAACATTAACTTATGAAATAAAACTTCTCTAATCAAATAATGGAGAAGAGACCTAAATGAATTGAAAAAAATAGGCCAAAATTTATCTGGCAAAAGAGATTGCCAGACAGAGAGAATAGTAATATTTTCCTCTTACTAAGTATGTTAAACCCAATGATACTTATTGACATATCCAATAAATTTATATTGTATTCTCTTGCATTTTATACTAATCTATATTATTTTTATCATTTTATTTTAAAGGTTTTTTTACCATGTGGTTTATTTCCATATAACCAGTTTTGTATATTTGTTCAGTTTTCGTTTAACAACACATTCATAGAGTCTAAACTGTACTCTAAAAGAGTAACATACGCTTTGTTTTATTTCTCCTTATACAGTGTGTACTGGTTCCCTAATATAAGCAAGATAAAATATCTTTCAAATATTTTTCGCTTTTTTTACCATCCAGTCCTAGTTAATATTTCTTAGTGTTTATTATTCTATCTTTAAATATGCTTCATCTTTCACTACTTGATTTATTAACCTTAAACATTATTTTACTGCCACATACTAACCGTGAAGCAACCATTCAGTTTAATCTCCATTATTTTCTTCAAATTCTTTCCTGACTCAAGTCAGTTCCCATTTCACATTTTTCTGTTTTCTGACCATCACTTCTTCTTGACAAGTCATCAAATCTCTGAATCTTGTATTTCAGCCTCAAGATGTTTTCCCATTGTCAAATTACTTTATTAAGAAGTTTTTTCTTGTTGTAAATAAGGTTTCAGCATTGTAGTATGATTTAAACCTGGTTTATGGCAACAGATTTCAGATCAATTTATTTACTCTTCTAAAAAGTTTGCTCATCCCTCAACTCTATGGTCAAATAATCTTTGACAAAGCAGGAAAAAACATGCAATGGAAAAAAGACAGTCTCTTCAATAAATGGTGCTGGGAAAATTGGACAACCACATGCAGAAGAATGAAACTCGACCATTCTCTAACACCATACACGAAGATAAAATCAAAATGGATGAAAGACCTCAATACGAGGCAGGAATCCATCAAAATCCTAAAGGAGAACATAGGCAATAACCTCTTTGACATCGGCCACAGCAGCTTCTTTCAAGATACATCTCCAAAGGCTAGTGAAACAAAAGCAAAAGTGAACTTTTGGGACTTCATCAAGATAAAAAGCTTCTGCACAGCAAAGGAAACAGTCAACAGAACAAAGAGGCAACCCACAGAATGGGAGAAGACACTACTAATGACACTACAGATAAAGGGCTGGTATCCAAAATCTATAAAGAACTTCTCAAACTCAGCACCCAAAAAACAAAGAATCAAGTCAAAAAATGGGCAGAAGA
>NW_028038169.1:0-14991 GCF_054177405.1 Leptonychotes weddellii | reverse complement strand
TATATATATATACAATGGAATATTATGCAGCCATCAAAAAAATGAAATCTTGCCATTTGCAACAACATGGATGAAACTAGAGGGTATTATGCTAAGCAAAATAAGTCAATCAGAGAAACAATTATCAGATGATCTCACTGATATGTGGAATTTGAGAAATAAGGCAGAGGATCATAGGGGAACAGATGAAAAAATGAAACAAGACAAAACCAGAGAGGGAGACAAACCATAAGAGACTCTTAATCTCAGAAAACAAACTGAGGGTTGCTGGAGTGGAGCGGGGTGGGAGGGATGGGGTGGCTGGGTGATAGACATTGGGGAAGGTATGTGCTATGGTGAGCACTGTGAATTGTGTAAGACTGATGAATCATAGACCCGTACCCCTGAAACAAATAATACATTATATGTTAATAATAAAAAATAAAGTAACATAAAATTAAATTAAATTTAAAAAGAAAAGAAAAGAAAGAACTAATTGCTAAGAATATGGAGTCCTTCCCAATCTCTTTTATTTTTTTTAAAGATTTTATTTATTCATTCAAGACACAGAGATAGAGAGAGAGAGCACGAGCAGGGGGAGAGGCAGAGGGAGAAGCAGGCTCCCTGCTGAACCAGGAGCCAGACATGGGACTCGATCCCAGGACCCTGGGATCATGACCCGAGCCGAAGGCAGACGCTTAACCATCTGAGCCACCCAGGCGCCCCCTTCCCAATCTCTTGAACTGCTCTAGCACCCTTAAGTACTTATATCTTGGGTCTGTATTAGATTAATTGGTATACTTGCTTTGTGTAAGTTTTTGTTCATATAAAGTCTGCTTCTTTTAATAAGGCCCTGAACTAGATCAGGAATTATGACATTTAATTCTTTTATATCACGCTCCACAAAGCTCAGGATTCTACTCTGGAGTCAAATATTTTTTAAAATAATATTAATGGCTGTGGAAATAAAGTTTTTCTTCACTAGCTCCACCCAACTCTTTATAAGCTACATTCTTTCTCCATTTAAAGCAAGAATTAGCAAACTACACTCTGCCACCTGTTTTTCTAAATAAAGTTTTAATGGAACATAGCCATGCTCATAAGTTTTAAGTATTATATATAGCTGCTTTTGCACTACAGAACAGAGTTGAGTAGTGACAGAGACCATGCAACCCTCAAAGACTAAGGTTTTACTATCCAGCCCTCTACAGAAAAACTCACCAACCTCTGATTTAAAGTAATTCATTCCTGGTGCATCTGGATGGCTCAATTGGTTAAGCATCCTACTCTTGATCTCAGCTCAGGTCTTGATCTCAGCATTGTGAGTTCAAGTCCCATGTAATGAACGAACGAACGAACGAACGAATGAATGAATAAAGTAATTCACTTCAAAGGGCACCTGGCTGGCTCAGTCAATAGAGTATGTGACTCTTTTTTTTTTTTTTTAATTTTTTAATTTTTATTTATTTATTTATTTTAAGATTTTATTTATTTGCAAGAGAGAGAATGAGAGACAGAGAACATGAGAGGGAGGAGGGTCAGAGGGAGAAGCAGACTCCCTGCTGAGCAGGGAGCCTGATGTGGGACTCGATCCCGGGACTCCAGGATCATGACCTGAGCCGAAGGCAGTCGCTTAACCAACTGAGCCACCCAGGTGCCCGAGTATGTGACTCTTGGTCTCGGAGTTGTAAGTTTGAGACCCACGTTGTGTGTAGAGATTACTTAAAAATAAAATCTTTAAAAAAAAAATAAAGTATTTCACTTCAAAACCAGATAATCTGATTATTCCCTTCTCCTAATGGTTAACAACCGTATTTCAAACCAACCTTCTCACTAAAACCAAAAAGGTAAACAAACACAGCACAATAAATGCTTGGTGAATTACCAAGGTAGCTAGGACTTACTAAGCCAAACTTCTAGAAAGAAGAGACTCTCAGGGTGGTAGACAGAACACTAATTTTCTCCCTAAGTCATTTGCCTAATCAAAAGCTGTGGACAAGAAGTTGAGAAGAATGATAGGCAGTCTAATAGGGCTACAGAGATAAAAACTGGAATTCATGGCTTACCAAGGACAAGAGGCCTCAGACTTGGTATGAAAGGGCTGAAAGGCCACAGCCCTAGGAGAAAAAGTTAACCGGAAAGCTCTATAAAGATTGAAGCTTGGGTTAAAATAAAGCACTTTTGAGGCTTCTGGTCCAAGACAGTGACATAGAAAGATCCTGAACTCACCTTCTCCATTCACTCACCCCATCTACACCTATTTATAGAACAATTCCTCCTGAAGAAAAACTGAGGGCTGACTGAATGGCTTCTGCACAACAGAAGATAGAGAGACCATGCAGAGAACATCAAAAGAGATGGAAACACGGTAAGGCAGGGAACCCCACCCCCCACGCTGCCTCTGGAACTGCAGTGGGGAGGGATAGTACTGAGGGACCAGGAGCAGATTAATCTACCCCGAGGCACAGAGAAAAAGCCATGGTTTAAAAGAGCAACTAGAATATAAAAGACAGCCCTAGAACTCTGCCAGATGGTGGGAGAACTGCTGGAACTCTTTCTGTGTCAGAACACCACGTTTAATATTTCCTCTCCACCTTGATAGAGCAGACAGGAGCAGGGTCTGGGCACCACAGTGAGTCTGCTTGTCTCAGGGAGCCCTGAGCCCCTACCCCACACCAGCCCTAACCACCCCACTAAGGTAGCCCCAAGATGGTACACACCGGGACACTCCTAGTCAGTGCTCACTACAGCTCCAACCATCAAGGCAAGGTGACACAGGTGCAGAACACCCTAGAACACTCCAGGCCTGCACCACTTTAGCTCCAGATGGCTTGTCAGGGCACCCCTAGTGAAGAGTGCTCTGGGACTTCCTGGCTCATGCCTGCTATGGCCCCAGCAGCCCCACCAGGGTATTCCCTGTGCAAAACATCCCAAGGAACCCCCATCCTGCCCCCTTCCTCAGCTCCAGCCACCCCACTAGCACCCCCTGCACAGAGCACCCCAGTACACCCTGGTCTGTGCCCCATCTCAATTCCAGCCACCCTACCAGAGTGACCCTGTGCTGAGCATGATAGGATTACTTGGCTTGCACCCACTTCAGTTTCAGCTGTCCTGTCAGAGGACCCTCTGCACAAAGAATCCTAGGACCACCTCAGCCCATGCCCACTTCGGCTCCAGCCATCCCACCAGGGTAGCCCCAGCTCAGAGCGCTCTGGGATCCCCAGCCCACACCAGCCATAGCACATGACAGGAAATGTCGAAAGGACACAGAAACCAACTTGAATGGGCTTTTACTAATGAAATCTGGGACAACTTCAGAATAAAAATAAATAACGGTTTAACAGGTTATACTCACCACATGAAACAATGATGTAAATTAATAAATAATTGAACATTTGATGAGAAATAAGATTATTTGCATAGTTTTTACATATTAAGTACAAAGGGGAAAAGAGTAACAGTGGATAAGCTCTGAGGATACCACTTTAAACAAGTAATCTAAGTAAACCCTGTTAGTAATGGGATAAATTGAAATCATGCACCATGTGATATGATAGAATTAAAAAAAGCTTTTGAGATATTAATGCCAAAGGTGAATGACCTATATCTAATCATTGGAAAATCTAAGACAAACCCACAATAATGCACATTTTTCAAAATAACTTGCCTGTGATTTTTAAGCTTCAAAGTCATGAAAGTCAAAGAAAGCTGGAAACACACCAGCTTGAAAGAAACTGAAACAACTGTATTCAACATGTGACCCTGGATTAGATCCCTCTGTAATAAAGAACATTATGGCGTAAATCTAGCAACCATGCTAAATTTACTTAATTAGTAGGATTTTTTTGAGATTCCTTAAGATTTTCTACATAAGCAATCATGTTGTATGCCAATGAAGATAGTTTTACTTCTTCCTTTTCAGTATACCTTATCTAATGTAAGTGGCTAGAATCATCATTACAATGTAGAATAAAAGTGAAGTAAAAAATTTTCTTGCCTTGCCCCTAATCTTAGGGAGAAAGTATTCAATCCTTAACTGATTATGTATGATGCTGGTTGCAGAGTTTTCATAGATACTCTTTATTTAATTATGAAAGGTTTCCTTTAACCCTAGTTTACTTAGAGGTATATTTCTTTTCTTTCATCTTTTTAAAAAAGATTTTATTTATTTAAGAGAGAGAGAGAAAAAGCACAAGCTGGGGTGAGGGGCAAAGGGAGAAGGAGAAGCAGGCTCCTCGCTGAGCTGGGAGCCCTGACAGGAAGCTCCATCCCAGGACCCCAGGATCATGACCTGAGTCGAAGGCAGATGCTTAAGGGACTGAGCCACCTGGGCACCGCTTTCTTTCATCATAAATGGGTGTTGAATGTTGTCAAGTTTTTTTAATTTATTGAGATGATATTGTTGAGAATAACACTGGTTTCCAAATATTAAAACAACTTTTAATTTCTTGTGAAAACCTCATTTAGTCATGATACATTATCCTTCATTTTTAATTTTTGATATTGCTGAATTTGATTTGCTAATATTTTGTTGAGAATTTTTGCACTTAATTTATGAAAAATTGTGGTCTATAATTTTCCTTTCTTATAATATCCTCGTCTGGCTTTTGTGTGGGAGTTTAATAGGCATCATAAAATGAGTTCATGTAAACTGGTGTTATTTTCCTTAAATGTTTGATAGACTCACCAGGAAATTCCTATGTGCCTAGAACTTTCTTTGTGTGAAGGGGCTCTTAATTAAAAATTTTAATTAGATTTTGTTACAGGCACAAAACTGTATTGGTGTTCTATTTCTTGTTGTGCCTGTTTCAGAAAGTTGTGTTTTCCAAGGAATTTTTCCATTTCATCACAGCCGTGGCACTTACTGGGAAAAGGTTATTCTAAATGTTTTGTTATCTTCTATTTTAATGTCTGTGAGACATGTGGTGATTTCCCCTTTTTTTATTTTGAATTTGGTATTTAGAGTTTTCTTCCTTTTTTCCTTCACCAATCATATTATGGATTTAGAAATTTTATTAATCCTTTTAAAGAACTAAGTCTTGGTCAAATTCCTCTTCTACATCAATTAAGATGATTATGTTTTCTACCTTTATGCATTAATGTATATTGATTGATTTTCTTATGTTGAATCATCCTTTTATTTCAAGAATAAATGTCACTTTGTTATTATATATAATCCTTCTAATTTTTTTGATTCAGTTTGCTAGTATTTTGCTAAGGATTTTTATCTATTTTCATAAGGGGTGTTGGTCTGTGGTTTTCTTTGGTGTCTTTTGTTCCTTTGGCATCTAGGTTATATTGACAGCATAGAATGTGTTAGAGATTGTGATGTTCTAATTCAAAAGAATCTGTATTTGGTCACTCAGATGACCAAAATATATCTCTCATATATATTTGGTCTTCATTCGAAGTTCCTGGCTCACAGTTCCCCAAATTCTTGAAATTTCTGGAGACATAAGAGCAAGGGGATCATCTTTTGTTATATTTGATCCCTTGTCCTCAGTTCCTGAAATCACTTCAGAGCCATTAAGGTGAAATGCATAACAAGTCCCTTTCCACTACAACTGTGTTTATGTTAATGAGGTGACTTTTGGAAAGCACTGAAGGATGGAAGCTGGTTTCCAGGAAACCAACTATGTGATTAGAGGTTTGGCACTTTCTGCCTCACCAACTCCCCCCTCCTCCAGGGAGGGGAGAGGGGTTGGATATTGAGTTCAATCACCAAAGTCCAAGGGCTTAACCAATTATGCCTATGTAATAAAGCCTTCATAAAAACCAAGAGGACAGGGTTTGGAAAGTGTCCAGGTTGGTAAATACATGGAGATTTGGGGAGAGTTGTGCCTGAAGAGGGCATGGAAGCTCCATATCCTTTTTCCATACCTTGTCCTATGTATCTCTATATCTGACTGTTGACTCATATCCTTTAATTCCTTTAATATCTTTTGTAATAAACCAGTTATCTAGTAATTAAATGGGATTCCTGAGTTCTCAGAGCTACCCTAGCCAGTTAATTGAACCCAGGGAGAGGGTCATGGGAACCTCTAATTTATAAGCAGTGGTCAGAAGTGCAAGTAACAACCTGGGCTTGTGATTGGCATTCTGAGCTGGAAGGCATTCTTGAGGGACTGAGCATTTTACCTATGGAATCTGGTGTTAGCACTAGGTAGTGGCAGAATTGAGTTGAATTGTAGGACACCCAACTGGTGTCTGAGAATTGCTTGGTGGTGTGGGGAAATTACTCCCCCCACCATGGTGGAACTGGGTTCAGAATACTATTAGAGGTATGTTCTTATCATGCTAAATAATGAAAAAACACTATAATGAAAAACATCCAATTGCTTTGGATCTTAACATTTTAAGAAACTAGAATGAAGGCAAACTAGGACATAGGTTTAGAGATAAATCTTAATGTTTTCCTGGAAAATCTCTATTGCAACAGGAAAGATCCCTTCAATAACATGGAAACTAACCTAAATTAAGAAACCTAAAGCAAAAATAATTGATAATACAAAAAGAAGTTGTCATTAAAAAGATCTAGCATACCTTAAGATTAAGTGCATTTCTTCCATATATTTGACAGTTTACTATGGCGAGGTTGGTCATGGCTATTATTGTTTCATATTGTGTTGCATTAATAGTCTTAAGACCCCCACCACGAATGAGACATGCCTGTGATTCCTCTGGTTTTCTAGATTTCATGATACCTAAGTAAACAAAAGAAAACATGAGACTTAACTGTGTTAGCACTTAGAATGCAAGTTAAAAAGTATTTATGTTATGATAACAGTGAATCATAATAAATAGGTTAGCTGTGTAAATCCTCTGGAAGAGATTCCTCATAACCTTCACCCACCCAATCTCAGCTGGTTGCTAAGCAGGGTGTTGTGTGTGTTTTTTCAAATATTAGTACAATTGTCTTTCAAAAAGAAAACCACATGCTTATAGATTTCTATCTAGATAAGTTAAATTCCATCAATCTCAGTCTTTTTGTGTTATATGTAAAAATATTTTTAAAAATTTTATTAATTTACATAAGCAACTTCTTGCTTCATAAAACTAATAAAGGACATCATATAATCATAAGGCAGATAGAGATCACCTCCCAAGGAGCAACCTTGCTTTTTCTCCTAATACCATCTTGATGCATATTTCAAGTGCCTTATGTAATTCAGCTTCCTTCCCTCAGTTTGAAGACCCCACACAAGAAGAGAAAAAAATCCAAACAACTCAGAAGTTAACCAGAGATCATCTAAATTTACTTTTCATGACCCTTGTGGGTTTCACCTTCCATCAAAAATGTCCTATCCAAGTATACACCCAAGTGCAGCAGGAAAATACACTGAAATTTTGTAACATAAATTTTATATTCACAGCCATTCTTGCTGCATTATTTGCAGCATCATATTTTACAATCTCAGTAATTCTTATGCCATTGCTTCAACGAAAGGATATAATGCATCCTAGACCAGAGAAAACAATGTTCAGTTTCTAGTTTCTAAAACAGGCCCTGTGTACCCATTTCAGATCAATAGATGTAAAAGTTAACTGCAGCAGAAAGATGTGTGATATGATAGAGAGAGTCCTTGTCTTGGGAGAGTGGAGCAAGAAGGAAAGGAGAGTGAGTTAAGACCTAAGTCTGTGACCTGCTCCCAGCTCACCTATCTTCATGGACTAAACCCAAGCAGTTGGTTTTTGAGTGGAAATGAAGGAGATGGAGGTGGAGAGGTAAGTACAAATTCCCTGATGGATCTCTGAAGGATCTGAAGACCCTTAAACTCACCTGAAATTTTTCAAAGAGGGAACCACCAGAGTGGGACAAACTGAATAAATCAGAAATAGCAGCATGACTTGTTTCAGCTTATGATGCGGAAGAGACTGAGAAGTTAATTTATGTCACAGATAATGGTACAGAACTACTGGGAAGGATAGTGGGCTCAGAGAGTCCAATGGTTGCTATAGTTAACAATACTGTCCTATATATTTGAAATCTTAAAAATTCTCATAACAAGAAAAATGTGGAGTGATAGATATTAATTTATTGTGGTAATCATTTCACAATAAGTAAACTAGAAAAAAGAGAAAGTTCTATAGTTGGAGTGTTCTATGTTTAATCATTAATTGAATCATTAATTTGTTATATAATCTTTTCTGTTCTAGAATTTTATTTAACTCTTGTTTTTAAAAACAAAAATTCTAGTTCTCTAGTAAAATTCTCCAATTTATTCTTTATTTTCTTAAACATAGTAGTCACAATTATTTTAAAACCCTCATTTGAAAACTTCAGTATCTGATTCTATGGCTCTGTTTCTTTCTACTGATTTTCAGACATTTTATCCTGTTTTTAGGATGCCTTGTGATTTTTTAAATTTAATGCTGGACATTGTGGATGAGAATTTTAAAGGATCAGGATAACGCTATGTCTCTCCAGCAAGTGTTAAATTTTCTTTGATTGGGCAAAGAGTATCACTTTGATTCATTAAAGATTGGTTTTGAGTTTGCTAGGTATAATCTATTTTAGTTTTGTGCCTTTTTCTAAAACATCATCCTTATTTCTAATGCATGGGTCCTCTGGATCTTCAACTAAAAGCCCAGTGTATTTACAAGGCCCCTACATTTTGGCAGAACTTTAATTCTAATAACTGTCTTCCATGCCACTATGAAAATATATGTTCATTCTTTAGCATCTCAGCTGATATTTTCTGCTGTGTTTCTTAGCAGAAAATATCAGCTGATATACACCAGTTTTATCCTGCATATGCACAGATTAGAAATCAGCAGATATGTGTGCAGATATTTGGACTCACTTTTCTTCTCTCTGAGATTTTGCATCTCAAGCCCCAGCTATATTGACAGCTCTGAAGTCTGATGGCTCTCTCCTCAACTCAGTACTACCCCTTCCTACTTGTGCTCTGTTCTTTAACACCACAAATGACCTCAGGCAAAAGCCAAGGTAAATGTAGAGCTGATTTACAAGCTTCCCTTATTCCAAAGATTGTAGCCGCTCATGTCAGGCCTATAATGGTTACTCTCCAATACCTTCAGTAGCTATTTTATATATTTTGGGCAGCTTTAATAGTTGATTTTGGTGGGAGGGTTTGTCCAATACAAGCTACTCAATTGTAGACAGACCAAAAGTCTTCAAGTTATTTAAAAATCTGTATCTGATAATTCTAACACCTGGATCTCCTGTGGGCATGTTTTTACTGCTTACTTTTTTGATAGTTCTCATTCATTTTGTCTCTTTCTTCGTGTGCCTCACAATTATGAATTGTTTACTACTCACTGTGTGAAATTATTTGTAGAAATAATGTGAGTCTAGGATGATGTCATTTTCTTTAAAGATAATTTTTCATTTGTTTCTGCTTGGTAGCTAAAGTCAAAGCACTTAGAATAGTGCCTGGAGCTTGGAAAGTAGTTACTTTTTATTATTTCATGTTTATCTGCCCCACCCAGATTAAGGATACTTGAGCTTTTATGTTCCCAGCATCAGTACAAAGTTTGGTTTATAGTCAATATTTAAAAAAAGTAGTTACTGACTAAATGGCCTAAAGAGCTGAAAATGAGGTGAGACATGCATGTGAATCACACACACATACACCAACACACAAAATCATGAATGCTTTTATAGAGAGATAAACTTATATACAGTTTTTTAAAGAATGATATAGCATTTACCTTCAGGCAGGTTTGGCATGCTGTGCCTTGGAGTACTTTCTACATTTTCAGGTTCTGTTATATGAATTTCTAGAAAAAAGAAAAAAAGTGAACCAACTTTTGGATTCTTGTGAAAATTCATGTTAAGGGTGTTATGATTTCATTATAATTATTCATCATTTAATGAATTTGTATTATTCATGGAAATGTGTCCATGAAGGCATCCATCAGCATTGGCATTCTGCTTCTAAAGTTTATCTAGATTACCTTCTGAATGATTGTTCATTCTCACTGCTCTTTTATATTGACTTTTCTGATCCTTTGAACTCCCTCATCTGGTGCCCACTACCACCATTTGGGTAGAGCACCCAGTTTCACCTTGGAAGACCTTCAAGGTCATTACCTCTGTTATTGCATTCTGGCTCATATATTGAATGTATAGGCAAAAAGTGATCCCATCATCCAAAGCTGCAAACCCAAGGGATAACTACCCTTTGCATGCCTTCTCTCCCCTTTGATCTACTTGATCCCATTATTACAAACCATATTCAGAATGGATTTACCTAACAAAGACTGTCTTCGAGGTTTTCTTGGCAAAATTGGTGTTGGTATGGACAAGAGGCCTGGAAAATGAGTAATACTTAGTACCATGGCAGTATTTTGTTTTAAATGTTTAGCCCATGGTCTTTCTGCTTTAGCACGCCTAAATCCTGGAACAGGGCTTGACACTGTTGCACGTGGCCCTATCAGAGATTGCCTAAAAGTACAGGTAGATAAAGGTAGATACTCAGAGTGAACTTCCTTGGGTTTGGGAGGAATAGCTGGGGAAGTGGTATTTGGAAGCCTGGAGAACTTTGAGGAGAGAAACAGAATGTCTTTGAACAGGTCACCAAAATAAAAATTTATTATTTTTGATGCTTTTTCTTTTGATTTTCTTGACCTTTTCATTTGTCTTGTTTCTTTCCCAAAAACTCGACTTGAGGCTGAACGACAGGTTGGGAAAAATATGGAACCAGTAGCAGTCTCTGGAATGTGCCAATAGACATTCTTAAAAGTTTTTCTGGGTATTGAAATAGTAGTCACTCTTTCTTGTATATAATGATCAAGAAAAAGATTTTGGATTTTGACAAGTGTTTGTGGTTGATTTCTTGAAACAACATCAGGAAAACTAGTTTTCTTTCTTTCAATTGAAGTGGTTTCATCTTGAATGAACTTCACATGTTTTGGCTCAGTTTTACCAGTCTTGGCTAAACCAGAAAAAAAAAAAAAAAGCACAATTAGTTTATATTTATCAAGGTATCAGGGACAAAACTATTAATGTGTTAGCATTCATAGCTTTTCTTTATTTACTCACCCCTCTTTCACCTTCTAAATATTTCTGTATATGCTTGCTCAGCTCTCAGGACTTTTGTTTAGCTGACTGGGGTAAAGTTTGATCAATTGGAGAAAGGGAAAGACTAAATTGTATTTGGTTTAGAAAGGGTAGGAAGCAACTCTTGGAAGAACAGAATTGATAGAAGAGTAGGACATAAAGGGAGTTTTTTTTTGAGCAGTTACTACTAAAACTGGAAATATGGATGGGCAAAATGATTTTGATGAAGTTTTGTTATTTATCACTTATCATTATCTCTTCTTCATTTGAAACTTCTTCGAGCAAAGACATTTCTTTTCAATGCCAAATGGCAGACCAATGTCTGAACACAATAACATCCTGATATTGGCTACAAGGTACTGTTCAGTTATGTTATAATGGTAAATGTTCTTTTCTCTCAGGTCCAGAAAATGCACTAGGCCTGCATTCTTCAATACCTCACTACACCAAATATACTTTCTCTTTCCTATGTGACTGAATGTTAAATGACTTTTCTTCCATTGTCTCAGTTGAGTACAATAAATGATGAGGACCTCTACCTTCTAAGGAAGAGATAACAGACTCATTAAGGCAAGGCTCGCAAAGAGATGGCCAAAACAAATCCAACTCTCACCCATCTGTTATCTATGTATAAGAGATGGCTAGAGACTGACCTGAGTTCAGAGAGAGGAATTGTTCTGAATAGAGCTATTGGGGTGGTATGTGTTTTCCCTACCTTCCCCTCCCTGTGGTGGGTGGAAGAGGATGATTTTCCTCCCACCTCAAACCATGTAAGGGGAATTCTCAGAGAACCATTTATAGAGAAGAGGAGTGTATGCCACAAGGAGAATATAACATCTCACCACTCCCCTCCTCACATCCCCCACTAATACAGAGTAGCAAAAAAGTATTAGCCCATCCAGTGCTGTGTTCCAGTTGGAGCAAGGCAAGAGGATCCTTGAAACTACTTGATCTGTATCTCCTGACATTTCAGGGGGTACAGAGACTGATGCCTGATTCTTACCTTCATTCCTTAACTCTTCCCCACCCCTAGCCCCACCTATGGAGGAGCAGAAACTATAAGTTGTGGAAAAGAAGTAAAGAACAAGGTGGAAGGACTTATCATGCCCCTGTTTCCTTTGACTTATCTAAAAATTAACAGACCTAGTCTGAGCTGGGAGAAAGAGCAAGGTTTGATTTCATGCTAGTTAAAAGTAATGATTTAGATTGAAAAATTCGTTTAATATCTGAAAATGAAACAAGGCTCATAGCTGAAAGTGATGAGAAAAGCCTGGTAAGAGAGATGTGTGCCATGTGAGTTTGAAGGGCTGTAGGAGGAGAAGAATGTTTGCTTCCTCTTTATGTGGAATTAATAAAAAGTAACTCATTCAATGAAATGGTTACACCACTATCTTCACCTTTATTTTTCTCTCTCCCATATTAAAACAAACATAGTAACACAAGCAAAATCCTCAACAAACTCCAGAACTCCTTCCAACCACCACCATCTCACCATATTTATCCTTCCCTTCAATGGCAAACTGAAATAATTTACACTCAGTTTGATGTCTTTTCTTCTCCTCTCTGTTCTGTTTGTTTCACTTTATTTAATCTAACTTTCAATTAAATTAATGGACTTTGTTTTTAGAACAGTTTTAGATACAAAAACAAAACAAAACTTGAGCAAGAAGACATACATTCCCCTCCCCTGCACACAGTTTTATCTATTAGTAACATCTTTCATTAGTGTAGGACATTTATTACAACTGATGAACCAATGTTGACATACAATTAGAGTCCATAGTTTACATTAGGGTTCATTCTCTGTGTTGTACAGTTCCATAGATTTTGACAAATGTGCAATGTCATGCATCCACTATTAAAATATCATAAAAGGGCGCCTGGGTGGCTCAGTTGGTTAAGCGACTGCCTTCGGCTCAGGTCATGATCCTGGAGTCCCGGGATCGAGTCCTGCATCGGGCTCCCTGCTCAGCGAGGAGCCTGCTTCTCCCTCTGACCCTCCCCCCTCTCATGTACTCTCTCATTCTTGCTCTCTCAAATAAATAAATAAAATCTTTAAAAAAATAAAATAAAATAAAATATCATAAAAAATTTCACCACCTTAAAATTCCCCTGTGCTTCACCTATTCAACACTTCTCCTCTCCCTGAACAAACTTCTGGCAACCACTGATTTTTTTTTATTGTGCTATTGTTTTGCCTTTTGGATACTTCTGAAAATTCATGTTGAGGGTGGTATGATTTCATTGTAGTTATTCATCTTGTAATGAATTTGTATCATTCACGGAAATGTGCCCGTGAAGGCATTCATCAGCATTGGCATTCTGCTTCTAGAGTTCATCTAGATTACCTTCTGAATGATTGACTAGGATACCTATTCTTCTCCTTTTCTAGTTTCCTAAGGTAAAAACTTAGAGTATTTGTTTTAGATTAATCTTCTTTTCCTAATATATGCATTCAAGGCTATACATACCCTCTAAGCCCTACTTTTGCTGTATACCACACATTTTGATAGGTTGTATTTTTATTTTCATTTAGTTCAAAACATTTTAAAATATCTCTGTGACTACTTTGACCCATGTCCTATCTAAGTGTGTTGCTTAATCTCCAGATATTTTGGGATTCCCACATATCCTTCTCTTATTGATTTTTAGTTTAACTCCATTGTGTTCTGAGAGCAAACACTGTATAATATCTGTTCTTTTAAAAGTGTGTTTTGTGGCCCAGAATGTGGTCTAGCTTGATGAGAGTCTTATAGGAGTTTGGGAAGAATGTTTTCTGCTGTTGTTAGGTGAGGACAATTAGATCCTGTTGATGGTACTATTTGGTTCCTTACTAATTTTCCACCTGTGGATCTATTAATTACTGATAAGGGGTGTGGAACTCTTAAACTATAATAATGGAGTTATCTATTTCTCCTAACAATTCTAGCAGTTTTTGCCTCAGATATTTTGATTCCCTCTTTGGGGTACATGTCAAAGATTATTATGTCTTCTTAAAGAATTGACCCCTTTATAATTAAGTATCGCCCCTATTTATCCTTAATAATTTTTCTTGTTCTGAATCTGCTCTGTCTGAAATTAATATAGCTACTTCAGCTTTTTTTTTTGTTTGGTGTTAGTATGGTATGTCTTTCTCTGCACCTTTACTTTTAACCTGTGTTTTTATATTTAAGTTTCTTGTAGACAACATAGAGTTGGGTCTTGTTTTTTTATCTGCTGTAACAGTTTGTCTTTTAATTGGTATACTTAGACCATTCACTTTTAATGAATTATGGGTGTTATTGGCTTAAGATCTGCCACATTTATAAAGTTTTCTATTCATTGCTATTGTTTTGCTGCTTCGTCTTCTTTTTTAAATCTTCCCTTCCTTTTCTTCTTTTTATGATTCAGTTTCTCTCCTTCAGTTTCTCAGTTTCTCTCTTAGCATATCAATTATACTTCTTTTAAAAAAATTTTAAGTGGTTTCCCTGAAGTTTGCGATATACATTTATAATTCATCTAAGTCTACTTTCTTTTATTTTGAATTGGTATATACTTTATTGATTGGTATTAATACTTTAAATTCCAGCTATCTTGATAATCAAAAAAACACAAGACAGCTTACGTTTGATGTGCTGCATTTAGAAAGGATATTTAATTTATAATAAAAATTTCTTTCATTGTCCTTTCAAAGTCTCCTCCCATTTACTTTTCAAACCATTATGACCTAGAACTTTCCACCTCTACTACCAAAGCTGTTATCACAAAGTTATTGATATCTGGTTGCTAAACCTAATGGAGACACATTATTACTAACTTTATTTGACCTCTTTTTAGCATTTGATACTTTAATCCACTCTCTTCATGAAATTCATTCTCTCCTTGGCTCTCATGAGAACACCATCATTTCTCCATTAATGCCACCTGGCCATTCATCTTTCTCTAGACAAATCTTTCTTTCTCAATTTACCATTTAGTATCCCCAAAGGTTCTATCATTATCCCTCC
>NW_028038168.1:0-500 GCF_054177405.1 Leptonychotes weddellii | reverse complement strand
AGACTAATGCTGAATAATACTACCATGGGGAAGTCTCTTAAGCAACCTAAACTCTAAATTCCACATCCTTAATATCTATCTTACAAGGTTATTGTGTGGTTTAAGAGCAATGACTGTATATAGTGAATACCATGGGCTGTATCACAGAAGTACTCATGAGTGATGACTATTGTTAACATTGATAAACCCATGAAAGAGTCATATCTTTCAGCCTCTATATTTTTGCCTATGTTACTGTTGCATAGAAAGGAACTCCCAGTTGCTGTTTCCCTAAATCTGATCCACTATTAATCTTAATTCAAATGCCTTCTTTCCTTATCAGCTGATCTCTAAATCCCTCCTATGAAAAATCTCTTCTAAAACCCTATGGCGTTTTATTGGTACTTCTCTTTTACACCTGCTTTTTACATTGTTTTGTGTTTATGTTAGCTCCATTATTGGATTGAAAGATTCTGCAGAGCTGATCTGTGTCTAGTTCATCTTTTTATCTTATATTTCCA
>NW_028038167.1:0-500 GCF_054177405.1 Leptonychotes weddellii | reverse complement strand
TTAGAATTACATTTATTACCTTATGTAAGTAAATGAAGTATATAGAATGTATGCATGTAATGCTCTATGTGCATTTATTTGAGTTTTAAGTGGGGAAAAAATTGCAGTTGCTGCAGTTTAAAAGAATATTTATGAGTTTGAAATCATGGTATTTCCCCTGGAAAGCAGAAGGAGGGCATTATGGATGTGATGGGATTACATAATAATGGAAATCAGGCAAATAATCAGAGTCTCTCAATACAGTCCTACATAGAGGCAAGGGAAAACTTAAGAGGCTGTGTGTTAAGTAAAATTGCCTGGGAAATAACTCAAGTCAGAAAAGATACTAATATTGATCTTGGTCAATTGAGCAAGGAACAGTCACTGTGTTTTTTGCCAAACTCTTGCTAAATACATACCTGGTACAGGTTCTACAAATATGAATATGAAGTAATTCCACTCCTGTGGGAGCTCACCATCTACTCATAGAGAAGGATATGCAAATAAATGAATTACAACAC
>NW_028038166.1:0-500 GCF_054177405.1 Leptonychotes weddellii | reverse complement strand
TAACCTCCAAAGTGTGCCTCATTACTCTAAGGATTAATGGCAAGATATACCCATTTCTCCCCTGGACTCCAGATTTGCACTCCTCTAGATCGGGGTGTTGAAGCAGGTACACTAGCATCTTGTCCAAGGCCATGTGCATTGTCAGTTCCTTTTGCAACGGGTCTTTGAGTGGATCCCACCTGGCATATCACCACAAGTGAGTGCCATTGTCTCCAGGCCATGCAAAAGGCCCTACGCTTCCTGTGGCCTGGAGAGCTGGCCAGGCAGGCAGTCTGAGGGCACCAGTGCCATCCACAAGTACGCCAGCTGCAAACGAGTTCCTTTTACCAGAACTTGAATATCATAAACCAAAGACATTTTTAAGAGCCTTCTTAGTTTTGTTTTGTTTTTTTAAAGATTTTATTTATTTATTTGAGACAGAGAGAATGAGAGACAGAGAGCATGAGAGGGAGGAGGGTCAGAGGGAGAAGCAGACTCCCCGCCGAGCAGGGAGCCCGATG
>NW_028038165.1:0-500 GCF_054177405.1 Leptonychotes weddellii | reverse complement strand
TGGGAAGATTAATTTTCCTTGCTGTGAAATGGGATGATAATTGTTCCTTATCATAGAGTTGTAAGTAAAAATAAAGTTAAATGACAGCTTAGAGTAGGCACTTAATAAAATGGTATCTGTCATGTTTATTATTTTTGATTGGCCCTACCACTGATCTACGGTATGACCTTGGGCCTGGTTTCTCCATGTGTAAATAAGGAAGGTAGATGCTTCCCATCTACCAAGTATGCTGAGAGTTTGAAAAGAGGCAAAGGTTAGGAAGAAAAATGCCTCAGAAATCCAAGATTGGGTCCATCATTATCATCATCATCATCACCATTGTCATTATCATCTTCATCACCACCATCACCACCATCATCACCATCACCACCATCATTATCATCACCATCTTCATCATCACCATCACCACCACCATCATCATCGCTATCATCATCACTATCATCATCATCATCACCATCATCACCATCATCATCATCACCACCATCACCATCATCACCATC
>NW_028038164.1:0-500 GCF_054177405.1 Leptonychotes weddellii | reverse complement strand
TTAAACATGGGCCGGAATAGCTCAGAAGCTGCATCTCCTTGCTGCAGAGCTTCCCTGCTGATTATGCAGAGGGAATGTGTGATCTCCAGGATCCTTGAGTGATTGTGGGAGAAAATCATGTCAAATTAGCTATCTGGTTGGCTCATCTGATGCCGGAGCTTTATCTACTTGGACCTGGTGCTTGGATCATTTGGGCATTTCTGGAAGAGAAAGAGGCCAGCATGGGAGAGAGGAAGGAGGCAGAGTGTTGGCTCCTTCCTCCACTCAGAAGAATCTCTCCCCTTAATTGAGTCAATACATTTCAGCATCGCAGGCTTCCTTTTCCTTCTGGCCCTATCCTTCTTGCCCCACAAGCTTGGCATCCTCTGGTGGTTATTCTTGCTATTTTATCCACCTCTGAGAGCGACAATAATCTTAATAAAATAGAGTCATGCATTTCCTCTAAGTAGCTAGACGGTCCTAAGGGTTTAGACACAGACTAAATAGACAGAGACTAATCA
>NW_028038163.1:0-500 GCF_054177405.1 Leptonychotes weddellii | reverse complement strand
GATTTTATTTGTAGTAGAGCTTGGATATGTTTAACCCTAAGGGTGTTCTCAAGAACAGTGGAGATTGTGGTGAAAGGTAATTGGGAAAAGATCCATAGCTCTAATAAAGACACAGCTTAGAGTATAGGATGGATGGTTTGTAGGAGAGAGCTGAAAATAAGATAGCTGGGAGAAAACTTCCTGGCATCAGAACAAACATCAAACAATGACCTCAGAAACTATTTCTTCAGAGAATCCACACTTTGATTGAATTAGTTTGTAGACATTGTTGAAAATAATAGAGCAGTCTGCTGGTAATTAGTGGAGTTTAACAGCTGGACATGATAAGAGAAAGAGTGGAAAATACCCCTAATCAGTATCACACTCATCCCAAAGTAACCATGACATACCTAAGGCTGCTCCTCCCAGAATAGCAACATGAGATTTAACTCAGTTGGAGATGAAAGATAGATTTCAATAACATAATCCAGCCATGCATTAAACAAATAAGCAACCAAAAC
>NW_028038162.1:0-500 GCF_054177405.1 Leptonychotes weddellii | reverse complement strand
ATTAAGAATTCCTCATATCAGTGAGGTCATATGATACATGTCTTTCTCTTTTTGACTTATTTCGCTCAACATAATACTCTCCAGTTCCATCCACGTCATTGCAAATGGCAAGATCTCATTCCTTTTGATGGCAGGAACATAACTACTAATAGTCTACTGTTGACAAGAAGCCTTACCAATAACATAAATAGGAAATTAACACATATTTTTATGTTATATATTCTATACTTTATTCTTACAATAAAGTCAGCTAGAGGAAAGAAAATGCTATTAAGAAAATCACAAGGAAGAGAAAATACCTTTACAGTACTGCACTGTATTTATTGGAAAAAAAGAAATCTGCATAGAAGTGGACCCACAAAGTTCAAACCTGTGTTGTTCAAAGGTCAACTGTGTAAGCTCCTAGAGAAGGCGGCCGGGATACCTAGTCCCATGGATAAGGGTAAATCTCTGCGGGAGTATATTTAAGCTGGGATGGGTTAGCCAGACAGAGATGGGGA
>NW_028038161.1:0-500 GCF_054177405.1 Leptonychotes weddellii | reverse complement strand
TTGTGATTAATATAATAAAATAAAAACAAAACAGAAAACATAATAACATTCATATCATAAGAGTCCCAGAAGATGATGTGAGAGAAAAAGGGGGAGAAGTTTTATTCCATAAAATAATAGCCAAAATTTCCCTACTACGCAGAAGGACACAAACATCAAAATCCAAGTAGTACAGACAATACCCATTAAATTCAACAAAAGCCCACTTTCTCCAAGGTATTTCATAGTCAAACTCACAAAATACAACACAGACAAGGAAAGGATCCTGAAAAGAGCAAGGGAACAAAGATGCTTAACCTCAGGGCTTTCAGTACAACACAACTCTATAAGGTGATGGTCAGACTCAAATCCCACAGAGTCATCACATCCACATTGTCTGAAAGACTGAAAAAACAACATCCTTAAATTAAAGTTCCACCAACTCCAGGAAACCTTGAATCCCTTGTACCAAGGTTCTCCCTTTGTGTGTCCACTGTGTCTTTTCACAGAGCCCTAGGAGA
>NW_028038160.1:0-500 GCF_054177405.1 Leptonychotes weddellii | reverse complement strand
TGGAACACTTCATCTAAAACTAATGATGTAATGTATGGGGATTAACATAAGAATAAAAGAAATAAATTAAAAAAAAAATTAAGTATTCTAAAAACGGGAGCACGGGGTGCCGCAGGGCTGTGCCCAGCCTGTGACTGCTCCATCTTATGTAACCCTCACCACAGCTCTGTCGTCACGGCCACCAATGGTGGTGCCAACTTACTGAGGCAAGGTTGGTACGACCGGTGGCCAGGCTCTTGGTGTCCCTATGTCTCCATCACCTCCCTGGCTTGGAACTTCTGTCCTTAAGATACAAGGTGAATATCTGTTGTTAGACTCCAGAATCTGGTTCTGCGTACAGGATCCAGCGCTCACTGGAGACATCGGGGAGCACAGACCCGAGGGAATAATGGTGCATTGTGCCGAGAAATGAGTATCAATAGCCACCGACAGCTGAAAATCGGTGGATGTTCTCTAAGAATCCTTGGGTTTTTCATGTGTCAAAAAATTGCATTATTCTG
>NW_028038159.1:0-500 GCF_054177405.1 Leptonychotes weddellii | reverse complement strand
TCCCGGTTGAGGAGTTTGTTAGTTATCTCTTCCACTCTATCACAGATATTTCAGATTCCTACCGCTACTGTGCAAGATACTGCTGAACGGAGGCACGCAGTGATGGGCTATGATTTCTTAAAATCATAGTGTCTGGTCAGAAGGTAATTTAAAGGTCATCTTACCCAGTCTTAAGTGATTTCCTGATTTTTTTTTTTTTTCAAATTTAGCCTGACCCTCAGGTTATCACCTCCTGCTCATCAATCTTTCAGTGTATGAGCCAAACATGGGAAACTCACCTAACTCAATTAGAGAAAGTAATATATTTTATTTATTTTTTAATTTTTTATTGCTATGTTAATCACCATACATTACATCATTAGTTTGTGATGTAGTGTTCCATGATTCATTGTTTGTGCATAACACCCAGTGCTCCATGCAGAACGTGCCCTCTTCAATACTCATCACCAGGCTAACCCATCCTTCCACCTGCTCTCCTCTAGAACCCTCAGTTTGTTTTT
>NW_028038158.1:0-9856 GCF_054177405.1 Leptonychotes weddellii | reverse complement strand
ATGGACTCTGAAAAACAAACTGAGGGTTCTAGAGGGGAGGGGGGTGGGAGGATGGGTTGGCCTGGTGGTGGGTATTGAGGAGGGCACGTTCTGCATGGAGCACTGGGTGTTGTGCACGAACAATGAATCATGGAACACTTCATCTAGAACTAATGATGTAATGTATGGGGATTAACATAAGAATAAAAAAAAAAAAGGATTGGAAGGAGGGGGCACCTGGGGGGCTCAGTTGGTTGGGCGACTGCCTTTGGCTCAGGTCGTGATCCTGGAGTCCCGGGATCGGGTCTGCATCGGGCTCCCTGCTCAGTGGGGAGTCTGCTTCTCCCTCTGACCTTCCCCCCTCTCATGTGCTCTCTTTCTCTCTCATTCTCACTCTCTCAAATAAATAAATAAAATCTTTAAAAAATAAATAAAAAATAAATAAATAAATAAAAAATATTAAATAATATAACATCTTCTCAATTACAATTGTTTTTATAAAAACCTTTATTCACCAATAGATTTGGATTACTTTTAAATAGAATTGTTTTGTTGAAATAAACTTTTATGTTCAGGATAAAGTCACTCTTGCCTGGGGTACCAAATCTGTAAACCAAAACTTTTGTATTCCTATAAATGCTCTGCTTCACTAGAAATGCTGTATATCCAGTTAGCCAATCCCCAAATGCCAAGCCAATTCTGGCCTCTGTACTCATAATCGTAATCTATAATCATGCCTTGTCTTCACATTGCTCTAACACTACATAAAACTAGTTCTTCCTCCAAATCCCTCAGAGATAGTGCTCCATTGCTTGTGAGGCATGATATTTTCCTAATCCACAGATTGTTTTTCTTTGGATAAAGGACATAAACTCATTACTAAATTGCTTTATTTGTGTCATGTGACAGTTTTGGCAATGAGGATGGGATCCAAAGACAGTACTGAAGATTCCAGAGATAAGATGCAGGTGAAGGTGCCCACAGAGCTTTTTTTTGGTTCCCTGCATCTATAGCCACAATCTAGGATCTCTGATAAACTTCTCTCATATCAAGTTCTGTTTATATTGTGTTCTGAGGTGTTTGAGCTTGTTTATCCTAATCCTTCTAGGTGGAAAATGGGGGTGTGACAGACTACATTTTTCATAGAGAAGCTTAGTGGGCCACAACATTTGGGTTTGTGGCTGACCTCAACTACAAAGTAAGCACATTTGAGAGGTCCTAACAGTTCTCAGGAACTGTGCACAACCAGCTAGAAACATTATGTCATGTTGAATTAGAGAGGATTATTTCAAAAAGAGAAAATAATGGGCAACTTTCATTTAAATACAGCAAGATGGCAAACATTTAGTGACTCAAAAAAGCCTTGAAGTATGTTCACAATGTAAACTGACTGGGGATTTGGAGAAATAAGATAAAAAATTCTGTTTTCAACAATGACATCAAAATTTAAGTGGACATAAGTCAGAGCCATTAAGAGCCAACTTTATAGGACATCTATAGAGCATACTAATAGTCTATAGGGTGTCTGCCACTAAGAAAATAAGTCATCTTGTGAAATGTCATCTCGCACTGAAATAAAGTTCTCAGATACCAATCTGAGTGGACGTGCAGGACTGCTTCTGCAAGACAGAGCAGCAGAAGCTGAATTCTTTTTTTTTTTAAAGATTTTATTTATTTATTCATGAGATACAGAGAGAGAGAGAGAGGTAGAGGGAGAAGCAGGCTCCCAAGGAGCAGGGAGCCCAATGTGGGACTCGATCCCAGGACCCCGGGATCATGACCTGAGCCGAAGGCAGACGCTTAACCATCTGAGCCACCCAGGCGCCCCAGAAGCTGAATTCTGCACATATCTTTTATTTTGTTTTTTTATCAGAAAGGCAAGGACAGATGTATCTAAGCATGGGAAAAGAGTACAAAGAGATGACAATTATCTTGAAGCTGAAAAGCAGGCCTGCACCCTCCCCTACTCACCAGCATGCAGGGAGGCAGTCATGGGATAAGGGAGAAATGGGGTGTTTGTGCTAGCAATCTCCAGGTGCAGGAAGGGGGACTGAGGGTTACATTCTTTCATAGTCCTTAAACTATGCCCTGCCCCAGGACATCATACAATCCTGTTTGTACCAGGCTATTGCATTCAATAGCCTGAGAATAAGAATGATGCTGATATTTCAGCTGCTTCCACAATCACCCCTTAGGGTTTACAATACATTTTCTAAAAATAACTCCACATGAAATAAATAATAGATATATTCTTAATGGGAATCTTGGAAGCCAAAGCTGCAAAATTGGTGGACATAGATCCAGTATTTAAAAACTGTTGGAGTGCTCACCATCTAAATCTTAGGACCCCTGTGATAGGATAAGTTGGTCACAGAACAGGTTAGATCAACACTAGATTACCTACCAACTTCATGAAAATTTCCATACAATGAGGTACACTAAAACAACACAAAATCCCCAATTCAGTGGCATATCCCTCATAGGTATTAATTTGTCTCTGAGAGACACAAAGCTTAGCTAAGAAACAGAGCTCTAAAGTTTCAAATATTGAACATGCCACCTTCCAGCACACCTACTTATTTAATGTATAAAAACTCCAGTCCTGGAAACCATAGATTCTTAGAAAAAGGGCAAAATCTTACTAGGGCATTACTCAGCCATCAGAAAGGATGAATACCTACCATTTACATTGACATGGATGGAACTGGAGGGGATTATGTTAAATGAAATAAGTCAATCAGAGAAAGAAAATTATCATATGGTTTCACTTATATGTGGATAATGAGAAACAGTGCAGAGGATCACAGGGGAAAGGAGGGAAAACTGAATGGGAAGAAATCAGGGAGGGAGACTAACCATGAGAGACTCTTGACACCAGGAAATAAACTGAGGGTTGTGGAAAGGGAAGTGGATGGGGGGATGGGGTAACTGGGTGATGGGCATTAAAGAGGTCACATGATGTGATGAGCACTGGGTGTTATACACAACTAATGAATCACTGAACACTACATCAAAAACTAATGATGTACTATATGTTGGCTAATTGAATTTAAATTAAAAAAAGAAAGAAAGTTGCATTCTACACAGAAAAAAATAGAAGTCAATATTTGGGTTTGGTTAATTTCTAAAAAATAATAAATAAATAAATAAAATGGCCATTATGGGGAATATTTCAATTAAACAAGATGATTTATTCAAGAAATGCACTTGAGAAAAAGTTTTTCCAAATCAGCAAACAGAATGGGATACCTATTTTATTCATATTCAGAAGCCTCCTAAAAGCTTCAAGATTTTAAAATACTTTCTTTGAAAGTTTCATTATAAAATGTTCACATAGGGACGCCTGGGTGACTCAGTCTGTTAGGCGTCTGCCTTTGGCTTAGGTCATTATCCTGGGGTCCTGGGATTGAGACCCATGACAGGCTCCTTGCTCAGTGGGGAACCTGCTTCTCCTTCTGCCTGCCTCTCCACCTCCTTGTGCTCTCTCTCTGTCTCTCTCTCTGTCTCTGACAAATAAATAAATAAAATCTTTAAAAATAAAAAAGCTTCACATATAAAATTAAAGACATAAGAAGCACTTAAAGCAAGACTGTAAGACTGATGTAACTCTTACTACATCCCTCTATCCTCCTTTACCTGAGTACTCACAGTCTACCAATCTTTATATGAAGACAATACAAGATTGTAAAAAAAAAAGCCATCGAATTTACTGGCCTTACAACTGTAACAGCCCCAAGGGCCAAAAACCTAAGATAACACCTGGGCCTCCTCCATTGCAGTCTCTCAGAGGTCCATCATCAAAACACTGGACCAG
The DNA here is from genome assembly GCF_054177405.1 of Leptonychotes weddellii. Lineage (NCBI taxonomy): Eukaryota > Metazoa > Chordata > Mammalia > Carnivora > Phocidae > Leptonychotes > Leptonychotes weddellii. Next base: position 6,063 of record NW_028038158.1, on the reverse strand, counting down.
AAATAATTTGCAATCAGTTGGGACACTGGAAAAGAGATGGCCTGAAATGTTTTGTCAAATCCTTCCACACAACTTGAAGTCCCCTATATCTACCATCAAAAGAGGGCCCCCACATTGGTTCCTTCCAGTGTTGACATAACTCCTAGGGATTTTCCAAGAAACTGCTACTAGTTATTCCCTTAAATAGCCAATGGGATTCTAAAAGTAAAATTAATGGAAAACCTTGCCAAATTCTGGAAGATACCAGGGATACACCCAATACTTCAAACCACACTTTCCCTGAAACCTTCAGATAAGATCCTGAGAAACTGCAGGAACCAGTGAAGGGTGAAGATTCTTGCCAGAGTCAGCTCTCCCAAATCTCTCTCTGTAGTATTCAATTGAGAGAAAAAGGCAAAATTTATCTTTTGAATCTTATTTGGGGATTTTTTTGTGTGTCGTTGGGTTGTTTACTACTGCCAGGAATATTTACTGTTTGTCCCAGCTGAGAAATTACAGAGTGAATGAAAAGAACTTTTTAAAAAAATTAGTTCTACAGTGAAAAGTTTGTCAAACTGGAAACTGATAGAGCCTGATATAAACATTTTTTTAGGGCTGCTCCCTAAGCTAAAATGAAACTATGTACCCAGAGGAAAAGAAAAGCATTCCAAAAACAGTTTTAAATCTAGTACAAAGGATTGTTTTTAAATGTTTTATTTATTTATTTATTTATTCATGAGAGTCAGAGAGAGAGAGAGAGAGAGGCAGAGGCAGAGGGAGAAGCAGGCTCCCTGCCTAGCAGGGAGCCCAATGCGGGGCTCGATCCCAGGACTCTGGGATCATGACCTGAGCCGAAGGCAGACGCTTAACCATCTGAGCCACCCAGGTGCCCCAGTACATAGGAATTTTTTGATTTCCAACTTAGTTGAAAATCTTCCTGATATAAACAAGCAAATTGAAAATAATGTATTTGGATGGTTGGTTCAGCCCTTCAGGTTGCAAACCAAATCTTTGAGAATTTTGTTTAAAGTTTGTCTTACACACTGAGAGTATACAAGAACAGAAAAAGTCTACCTATCCTTTTTACCAATTTCAAACCTCCCCTATTCATTTAAGAAGGTTTGTGGTAATTTTTTTATTGACATATAATGTGTTATTTGTTTCAGGGGTACAGGTCTGTGATTCATCAGCCTTACACAATTCACAGTGACATAGCATATACCCTCCCCAGTGTCTATCACCCAGCCACTCCATCTCTCCCAACCCCCTCAATTCCAGCAACCTTCAGTTTGTTTCCTTAGATTAAGAGTCTTTTATGGTTTGTCTCCCTCTCTAGTTTTGTCTTGTTTCATTTTCCCCTCCCTTCCCCTGTGATCCTCTGTCTTGTTTCTCAAATTCCTCATATCAGTGAGATCATATGATACATGTTTTCTCTGATTGACTTATTTCACTTAGCATAATATCCTCTAGTTCCACCCACGTCATTGCAAATTGCAAGATTTCATTTTTTGATGGCTGCATAATATTCCTCTGTGTGTGTGTGTGTGTGTGTGTGTGTGTGTGTGTGTATCACATCTTCATTATCCATTCATCTATTGATGCACATCTTGGCTCTTTCCACAGTTTGGCTATTGTGGACATTGCTGCAATAAACACCGGGGTGCATGTGCCCCTTTGGATCACTACATTTGTATCTATGGGGTAAATCCCCAGTAGTGCAATTGCTGGGTCATAGGGTAGCTTTATTTTCAAGTTTTTGAGGAACCTCCATACTGTTTTCCAGAGTGGCTGCACCAGCTTGCATTCCCACCAACAGTGTGAGAGGGTTCCCCTTTCTCCACATCCTTGCCAACATCTGTCATTTCCTGACTTGTGCATTTTAGCCGTTCTGACTGGTGTGAGGTGGTATCTCGTTGTGGTTTTGATTTGTATTTCCCTGATGCCAAGTGATATGGAGCACGTTTTCAGGTGTCTGTTGGCCATTTGGATGTCTCCTTTGCAGAAATATCTGTTCATATCTTCTGCCCATTTCTTGATTGGATTATTTGTTCCTTGGGTGTAGAGTTTGATAAGTTCTTTATAAATTTTGGATACCAGCCCTTTATCTCTAGTGTCATTTGCAAATATCTCCCATTCTGTCAGTTTTCTTTTGGGTTTGTTGACTGTTTCCTTTGCTGTGCAAAAGTTTTTTATCTTGAAGTCCCAATAGTTCATTTATGCCCTTGCTTCCTTTGTCTTTGGCGATGTGTCTAGGAAGAAATTGCTATGGCTGAGGTTGAAGAGGTTGTTGCCTGTGTTCTGCTCCAGGATTTTGATGGATTGCTGCTTCATATTTAGGTCTTTCATCCATTTTGAGTCTGTTTTTGTGTGTTCTTTAAGGAAATGGTCCAGTATCATTCTTCTCCATGTGGCTAATTTTCCCAACACCTTTTGTTGATGAGACTTTTTTTCCATTGGACATTCGTTCTTGCTTTGTCGAAAATGAGTTGACCATAGAGTTGAGGGTCCATTTCCGGGTTCTCTATTTTGTTCCATTGATCTATGTGTCTGATAGTACCATACTATCTTGATGATTACTGCTTTGTAATAGCGCTTTAAGTCCGGAATTGTGATACCACCAGCTTTGCTTTTCTTTTTCGACATTCCTCTGGCTATTTGGGGTCTTTTCTGCTTCCATACAAATTTTAGGATTATTTGTTCCATTTCTTTGAAAAAAGTTGATGGTATTTTCATAGGGATTGCATTAAATGTGTAGATTGCTCTAGGTAGCATAGACATTTTCACATTCGTTCTTCCAATCCATGAATATGGAATGTTTTTCCATTTCTTTGTGTCTTCCTCAATTTCTTTCATGAGTATTCTATAGTTTTCTGAGTACAGATTCTTTGCCTCTTTGGTTAGATTTATTCCTAAGTATCTTATGGTTTTGGGTGCAATTGTAAGTGGGCTCAACTCCTTAATTTCTCTTTTCTTCTGTCTTGTTGTTGGTGTACAGAAATGCAACTGATTTCTGTACAGTGATTTTATATCTTTCCACTTTACCGAATTCCTGTATGAATTCTCAGTTTGGGGGTGGAGTATTTGGGTTATCCACAGAAAGTATCATATCATCTGCAAAAAGTGAGTTTCACTTCTTTGCTGATTCAGATGCCTTTTCTTTCTTTTTGTTGTCTGATTGCTGAGGCTAGGACTTCTAGTATTATGTTGAATAGTGGTGGTGATAGTGGACATCCCTGCCGTGTTCCTGACCTTAGGGGGAAATCTTTCAGTTTTTCCCCATTGAGAATGATATTCACTGTGGGATTTTCATAGATGGCTATTATGATATTGAGGTATGTACCCTCTATTCCTACACTGAATGATTTTAATCAAGAAATGATGCTGTATATTGTTAAATGCTTTTTCTGCATCTATTGAGAGGATCTTATCATTCTTGTTCTTTCTTTTATTAATGTACTGTATCACAATAATTGTTTTGCAGATGTTGAACCAACCTTGCAGCCCAGGAATACATCCCATTGGTCGTGGTGAATAATCCTTTTAATGTACTGTTGGATTCTATTGGCTAGTATTTTGGTGAGAATTTTGACATCCATGTTCATCAGGGATATTATCCTGAAGTTCTCCTTCTTGATAGTGTCTTTATCTGGTTTTGGGATCAAGGGCCTCATAAATGAGTTTGGAAGTTTTCCTTCCATTTCTATTTTTGGAACATTTTCAGAAGACTAGGTATTAATTCTTCATTAAATATTTGGTAGAATTCCCCTGGGAAGCCATCTTGCCCTGTGCTCTTGTTTGTTGGTAGATTTTTGATTACTGATTTAATTTCCTTACTGCTTATGTGTCTCTTCAGGTTTTCTTTTCCCTCCTGGCTCAGTTTTAGTAGTTTATACATCTCTAGGAAAGCATCCATTTCTTCTGGATTGTTTAATTTGTCGGAATATAGTTGCTCATAATATGTTCTTATAATTGTTTGTATTTCTTTGGTGTTGGTTGTGATCTCTCCTCTTTCATTCATGATATAATTTATTTGAGTCCTTTCTCTTTTCTTTTTGATAAGTCTGTCCAGAGGTTTATCAATCTTTTTTTTTAAGATTTTATTTATTTGCGAGAGAGAGAGAGAGCATGAGAGGGAGGAGGGCCAGAGGGAGAAGCAGACTCCGAGCTGAGCAGGGAGCCCGATGTGGGACTCAATCCTGGGACTCCAGGATCATGACCTGAGCCAAAGGCAGTCGCTTAACCAACTGAGCCACCCAGGCGCCCCCAGAGGTTTATCAATCTTATTAATTCTTTCATAGAACCAGCTTCTAGTTTCATTGATCTACTCTACTGTATTTCTGGTTTCTAATTCATTGATGTCTGCTCTAATCTTATTTATCTTCTCGTGCGTGGGTTAGGCTTTATTTGTTGTTCTTTCTCCAGTTCTTTAAGGTGTGAAGTTATTTTGTGTATTTGGAATTTTTCTATTTTTTTGAGTGAGATTTGGATGGCTATGTATTTCCCCCTTAGGACTGCCTTTGCAGTATCCCATAGGTTTAGGACCAATGTGTTTTCATTCTCATTGATTTCCATGAATTCTTTCAGTTCTTCTTTGATTTCCTGGTTGACCCAAACATGCTTAAGCAGGATGGTCTTTAGCTTCCAAGTGTCTGAATTTCTTCCAAATTTTTTCTTTTGAAAAAATTCCAGTTTCAAAGCATTGTGGTTTGAGAATATACAGGGAATAATCTCAATCTTTTGAGGGTCCATTTCTGGACTCAGAGCAATATTTTCTGATTTAAACTGGGGAATCTGTGTCCCTGTGACTCTGATATAGGTTGTGCGACAGGGTCCCTTATAATTTGGCATCAGAACAATGTTGACATCAGGAAGGCTAGGGTGTTTGAAGGAACTCAAAGGATTCTTTGTGTGTAGGCTCAGCCAGTTTGGGGGAGGGAACTTGCCTTATTTTGCGGCAAGGGGAGATGAAGTTAGACATTGCACTCCCAGATAACTCTCATTTCCAGTTGAAATGTAGAACTTTGGTTTTCCTTGAAGCCATTCCCATCCTCTTGTTTTTTTTTTTTTTTTGTCACTAATTTGGTTCTCATTTAAAGGTAATATGGTTAGCATCACACAACCAGTACCCAGTGTTGGTGGCAAGTTTCCTGTGGGATCCCGTGCTATGTGAGAGCAATACGTGTCTGATAGCCAAAAAGAAAGTTTCCCCTTCTGCCTCTGAGTCCTTGGTTCTTTTCTTGCTGTTTTAAATGTTATGATTGATAGCCACCTTGTCTCCCTCCCTTGGATGACAGAGCTGCCTTCATTCTAAAGAGCAGAGAGTTCACATATGTGCAGCATGCTCCATGATCTATTCATGTAGAAAGATCTCTTTCAAGGAATACTGCTCCAGTGACCATTTCCAAGCATATCGTCAGCTGGGAAAACCAACCTGCTAAATTTAAATCACTTCTTTTTTTTTTCCCCACAGATGGAAAGGCAGGAGAGACATCAAAATCGAGAAGTTTTCCCTCTGTTTATGAAGGAAGAATGAAGGCCTCTTGCTTACTTGGCTGCCAGGTGTAACCAATGGAGGTTTCCCATTGCCCAAACCAACAGGTGTTTCTTATTCCTGAGACTGCCAGCTTGCTAAAGATTTTGCTAGACACTTTATTCTCAACATTATTATTTTTAAATTTTTTAAAAATTTTATTATGTTATGTTAATTACCATACATTACATTAGTTTTTGATGTAGTGTTCCATGATTCATTGTTTGCATATAACACCAAGTGCTCCATTCAGTACATGCCTTCTTTAATACCCATCACCAGGCTAACCCATCCCCCCACCCCCTCCCCTCTAGAACCCTCAGTTTGTTTCTCAGAGTCCATAGTCTGTCATGGTTCGTCTCCTGCTCCGAATTCCCCCCCTTCATTTTTCCCTTCCTACTATCTTCTTCTTTTTTTAAACATATAATGTATTATTTGTTTCAGAGGTACAGGTCTGTGATTCAACAGTCTTACACAATTCACAGTGCTCACCATAGCACATACCCTCCCCAATGTCTATCATCCAGCCACCCCCTCCCTCCCACCCCTACCAC
>NW_028038157.1:0-500 GCF_054177405.1 Leptonychotes weddellii | reverse complement strand
CTCAAAAAGTATCTTCTTTTTAAAGTATGCCATACCGTTGTGTAGCCTGTCCTTTTCATTTAGCCTTGTAGTTGGTCAATTTCCCCATAATACGTATTCTTTAATAACTACATAATATAAAATTAAAGTTTTCAGGCTCAAGCTCATTCAAAAAAACATGACTTTGCCTTAGTAAAGATTAATTTCATTTTGCAAGAGAAAAAATGAAATGGCTAGGTCTGGAAGGCCGCTAAGGCAGAAGTTTGGGGAGCAAGGTCGCTCAGCCTTAGACTCGCCACGTCTGGGATCTGACCACCTGCCAGCGCGGTGTGGAAGGGTGGGACCCGGTGACCACGGCACACGGCGCTTGAGGGGATTCCGCGCGGGATCGACGTAGGAGAGGGGGGCAGCTGGACAGCGCAGCTCTCCGCGACTGAGCGGACTCTCGCACTTGCTGGACACCGGAACTCCAGAGTTACTGTCGACATCCTCGGGGGAGCGAGCCTCGGGGGCTGAGGCGG
>NW_028038156.1:0-500 GCF_054177405.1 Leptonychotes weddellii | reverse complement strand
CATCCTGGAAGTGGGTCCTCCATAGGCGCAGCTGGTGGCCTACAGGTCAGACTCCCACTGCCCCCACCAAGTCCTTCCCAAACTCCTGACCCCAAAAGTCAAAAGTCAAATAAAATGGTTCTTTTCAGCTACAAACTGGGTCATTTTCTACACAGTAGTAGGTCACTGGAACTTTAACTTTCCCTATGTAAACTTTACCCGAATTCCTAAGCTGAATTCTAAGGTTTTTACCCTTCTCTGAAATTTGGAGTCATGCAACTTTTCAGGACTTCAGAAATCAGATTGCTGCCAGTAACTCTACCGTTCAGTGTTTTGTTCATGAATTAGGATAAAATATCTGTGTTGCTCAAACTGCATTCTGAGGATGCACCTTTATCGAAACAACTGGGGTTGTTTGTTAAATATGCAGATTCCTGGGCCTCACCTCAAACACAGTGAATACTGATCTCTGAGGGGAGAGCCTAGAAACATGTATTTTTATTTATTTATTTTATTTATTT
>NW_028038155.1:0-500 GCF_054177405.1 Leptonychotes weddellii | reverse complement strand
TATGTGTGTGGCAGGGTCCAAGCTTCTCCTCCTCAGTTCTGGTACCCACAGACTGAGAACACAGCATCATTTAGTGGCCATTTGTGCAACATGGATACTATTCTAGAAGTTACTGCCCTACCCATGTGAGTTTTATTACAAGGTGCTGTATTAAAGAGGTCATTTCAATATTCCACATGACCGACAGCTTGGATGATATGTAATATTGTGGCACTGATAGTTCCTGTGATTATGAATCTATCATAACTATATGATCAGAGCAGTATTGATATATGAGATAAATGCTGCCTCATAAATCCAAAATGGCTCGCCAATACCATGCCTATTTCTTTCGGATGGAAAGTGCAAAGTGCAGTAAGTTTGTTACCTTAAGATGAATGTCCAGACATTGGGGAGGGTATGTGCTTTGGTAAGCGCTGTGAATTGTGTAAGACTGTTGAATCACAGACCTGTACCTCTGAAACAAATAATACATTATATGTTAAAAAAAAAAAAAGAAG
>NW_028038154.1:0-500 GCF_054177405.1 Leptonychotes weddellii | reverse complement strand
TTACCTTAATCCCCAAACCAGGCAAAGACCCCATCAAAAAGGAGAATTTCAGACCGATATCCCTGATGAATATGGATTCCAAAATCCTCAACAAAATCCTAGCTAATAGGATCCAACAATACATTAAAAGGATCATCCACCACGACCAAGTGGGATTTATCCCCGGGATGCAAGGGTGGTTCAACATTCACAAATCAATCAATGTGATAGAACTCATTAATAAGAGGAAGGAGAAGAACCATATGGTCCTCTCAATTGATGCAGAAAAAGCATTTGACAAAATACAACATCTTTTCCTGACTAAAACTCTTCAGAGTATAGGGGTAGAGGGAACATTCCTCAAGTTTATAAAATCCATCTATGAAAAACCCACAGCAAATATCATCCTTTCCCCTAAGGTCAGGAACACAGCAGGGATGTCCTCTAACCACTGTTATTCAACACAGTACTAGAAGTCCTAGCCACAGCAATCAGACAACAAAAAGAAATCAAAGGCATCC
>NW_028038153.1:0-500 GCF_054177405.1 Leptonychotes weddellii | reverse complement strand
TAACTACTTAGAGAGTCAGGCTTTGGACTAGACACTGAGGACAGAGTGGTGACCTAGGCAAGCACGTTCAGTGAAATGTCCCTGAATGTTGCCATTTCTCAGGGCCCTGTCTGAGGCTCTCCAGAACTCCTGGCCCAGTATCCAGTGCTTTCTGGGGCAGCCCACAGACCCCTCACATTCCGTGTGGCCCAAACTATCCCGGCCCCGCTCCTGCTGCTTATTTTCTACCATCCCTACCTGATGATGGTGATGTGTCTAAGTCCCCCACTGAACCTGAGCTCCGTAGCATGGAGACTGGGGCTGTCTCGTCCACCGCTGTGTCCCCGGGGCAGGGTCGGCTCACGAATGTTATGGAATAGTAAAGACGAACGAATACCTGGCCTCCTAGGATGAAAGTCCCATTTTGTCAAGAAAATCAAGGAAGGCATTTGGGACCTTCTGCCTCTTCGGGGACACTTGGTGGTGAGCGGGAGGACGAGGAAAGCGAACGGGCCTCACCG
>NW_028038152.1:0-500 GCF_054177405.1 Leptonychotes weddellii | reverse complement strand
CCCGCCCCATTTTTCCCTTTCTTCTTCTAATGTCCTCCATGTTATTCCTTATGTTCCACAAATAAGTGAAACCATATGATAATTGACTTTCTCTGCTTGACTTATTTCGCTTAGCATAATCTCCTCCAGTCCCATCCATGTTGATGTAAAAGTTGGGTATTCATCTTTTCTGATGGCTGAGTAATATTCCATTGTACATCTGGACCACATCTTCTTTATCCATTCATCTGTTGAAGGGCATCTTGGCTCTTTCCATAGTTTGGCTATTGCGGATTTTGCTGCTATGAACATTGGGGTGCATATGGCCCTTCTTTTCACTACATCTCTGTCTTGGGGTAAATACCCAGTAGTGCCATTGCTGGGTCATAGGGTATCTCTATTTCTAAATTTTTGAGGAATCTCCACACTGTTTTCCAAAGTGGCTGTACCAACTTGCATTCCCACCAACAGTGTAAGAGGATTCCCCTTTCTCCACAACCTCTCCAACATTTGTTGTTTCT
>NW_028038151.1:0-500 GCF_054177405.1 Leptonychotes weddellii | reverse complement strand
TGGTAACAATCGACAAATCTAGATAAAGAGTAAATGGATGTTCATTGTGCTCTTCTTACAAGTTTTCTCTAAGTTTGAATTTTTTAAAAAATAAAAGGAAAATATTACCAACTGTAAAGAGTAAGTAGCACAGGGCGCCTGGGTGGCTCAGTTGGTTAAGCGACTGCCTTCGGCTCAGGTCATGATCCTGGAGTCCCAGGATCGAGTCCCGCATCGGGCTCCCTGCTCGGCAGGGAGCCTGCTTCTCCCTCTGACCCTTCCCCCTCTCATGTGCTCTCTGTCTCTCTCATTCTCTCCATCTCAAATAAATAAATAAAATCTTTACAAAAAAAAAAAAAAAGAGTAAGTAGCACATACCATGTTAATTATTCATATTAACACTCACACATTTGTGTTGGGGGATTCCTTTCTGCAGGCTTCTTACTACCCACTTTAGGCCAGGCATGGTGAGATGAGTAACTTTCCCAAGGTCACAAAGAAAAGTGGTAAAGTGTTCAACA
>NW_028038150.1:0-500 GCF_054177405.1 Leptonychotes weddellii | reverse complement strand
GTAGCTTACAGTTATAGTTGAAATTCCATGTTTATTCAAGGTCTGCAATTTATTGGTTGTAGGGAAGTAAATTGCAAAAGTAGAACTGTAACTATTTATGTAAAATGGGATGAATTTTGTAAATCGTTGTTTTTAGCCAATACATTTTATGGTGGTTTGTTACACAGCAATAGAAAACTGAAACTGTATGTATTATTTATTTGTTTACTTTTAAGCTTTATATTGATGACTTTGTGTTTTTACAATACCTTTTTTTACTTGACAAAACATTCATGAGATTTATCTACTTAACAGTAGTTCAGTTTATCTGAGGTTTATAGTATTGCTCTGTATGAGTGTGACTATACTTTGGGTTGTTGATTTTTTTTTAATTTTTTTATTGTTATGTTAATACCCATACATTACATCATTAGTTTTTTTTTTTTAAAGATTTTATTTATTTATTTGACAGAGACAGAGATAGCGAGAGCAGGAACACAAGCAGCGGGAGTGGGAGAGGG
>NW_028038149.1:0-500 GCF_054177405.1 Leptonychotes weddellii | reverse complement strand
AAGAAACAGACTCAACTATGAGAACAAGCTGATGGTTGCCAGAGGGGAGGTGAGTGGGGGAATGAGTGAAATAGGAGATGGGGATTAAGGAGGGCACTGGTTGTGATGAGCACCAGGTGTTGTATGGAAGTGTTGAATCAGTATATTGTACACCTAAAACTAATACTACACTGCATGTTAACGACCTGGAATTTATTTTATTTTTCAAATTTTAAAGACTTATTTGTTTTGGTTTTTTTTTTGAGAGAGAGCGAGGGGGGAGGGGCAAAGGGAGAGGATCTCCAGCAGACTCCCCACTGAGCACAGAGCCCTACACGGGACTTGACCCCACGACCCTGCGATCAGGACCCAACCGCCTGAGCCATCCAGGCACCCCAACTAACTGGAATGTAAAGAAAAACCTAAAAAAATGCCCGCTGATCAGTTTTTATGTCATGAAAATAGCTATATTGGCATAAGGTCTAGACAAGTAGTTAGGATGTCCCTCCTAATGTGATGCA
>NW_028038148.1:0-500 GCF_054177405.1 Leptonychotes weddellii | reverse complement strand
ACAAAAGACTCATTTTGAGCCTAAAGATACATCCAGACTGAAAGTGAAGGGATAGAGATCCATCTTCTACACAAACGGACCTCAGAACAAATCTGGGGTAGCAATTCTTATATCAGACAAATTAGATTTTAAGCTAAAACTGTAGTTAGAGACACAGAAGGACACTATATTATTCTCAAGGGTCTATCCAACAAGAACACCTAACAATTGTAAATATCTATGCCTTCAACATGGGAGCAGCTGTTAACCAATATAAAGAGTCCTATTGCAAATAATACCTTGGGGGGCAGAGCAAGATGGCGGAGGAGTAGGAGACCTGGATTTCGTCTCCTCTCAGGAATTCAGCTGGATAGGGATCAAACCATTCTGAACACCTACAAACTCAACAGGAGATCGAAGAAAATAATACCAACAACTCTCTCATCAGAAAAGCGACCACTTTCTGGAAGGTAGGACGTGCGGAGAAGTGAATCCCAGGCGCTATTCAGGAGGATAGACGG
>NW_028038147.1:0-9856 GCF_054177405.1 Leptonychotes weddellii | reverse complement strand
GAGTCCATCGTCTCTCATGGTTCGTCTACCCCTCCGATTTCCCCCGCTTCATTCTTCCCCTCCCGCTACCTTCTTCTTCTTTTTTTTTTTCTTAACATATATTGCATTATTTGTTTCAGAGGTACAGATCTGAGATTCAACAGTCTTATGCATACAACTTTTGATTTCAGCTCAAGTCATATCTCAGGGTTGTGAGATCAAGCCCCATGTCCAACCCTACACTAGGCATGGAACCTGCTTAAAATTCTCTCTCTCCCTCTCCCTCTGCCCCTCCACCCCTCCTTTCTCTCCCCCTCTTTTAAAAAAAGATCCCCTTTACCTGTTTCACCCATTCCTTTATTATTTTTAAACTTAGATTATCCTGCTCCATCCAAATATATTTTTTTGACTTTTGCATTTATTTCCTGTAATTTTTATAGTTAAAAACTAATCTGAATACCAATATGGAATATTTGGTTGATACATTATATGAGATTTTATGTAAGGTTTGATGGCTTAATCAAATAACCAAACAATTTTCTCATATCATTTAATAAATTATTTTTCTCTTTTTCAGTGATTTATGGTTTCTCCTCTGTGGGTATGAAGTTCTTAGATAAACTAAGGCATACACAGAAGTACACTATTCTAGCCCACTAACTACTCTTCAGTAAACATGTATTAATGGATAGTTTAACGCATGGGGATTTCTGGACTAATATCTTTCTATCTACTTCCAAAATGATCTTCTAGCTATTACCAGTTCAAACTATGTTTTAATATCTGAAAGGAGAAGTTGCTCATAATAATAACTTCCTAAAATGGTTTATACCGATGACCACTGGCTATTCATTCAGGGGAACATGAGAATCCTTTTAAGATTAACACCAAATTGCTACTAGGATTTTGACTTATATTAGGTTAAACCTATTAATTAGCACTTTTTTCCCAAAATGTTATTCTGCACAACACTATGTCATATGTTAATAAGGTGCTACCAAAGACATATATTCAATAAGCCTTGATTAAAGAAAGCTGCATTTACTGTAGATTTACATATGGCAGATTATCTGAGAATTTACCAACAGTTGAATTTCTATATGATTGTCCAGTAAAGAAAGAAAGTAGCATTTCCCAAACTTCTTTGTGATGAGATGTGTGCATATGTGTGCGTATTTGTGTGTGTGTGTGTGTATATATATATATATATATATATATATATATATAAATATTTCATCCACTGACATACTCTAGATCGAAGTCCTCAGCATTGGCATTTGAAAACACTGCCATAAATAAATTTGAAAATAAATGTCATTTTTATAACATCCAGCCTTCTTAGGGATATAATAGTTCTCCATTTACTTCCTTTTATTTTTTTTTAATGTCTTAACAAACTTTTCTTTTATGCTTAGTTCCCATAAGTTTTCTTTAAAGTATTCCAATATATTATTTGAATTTGTTATTATGAACAATTTTTCTAATGTATTTTCCAAACAAGTATTGCTAGTATGTAGAAATATTTTCTAATCAATTTTGTGTTCATTTTATTTAACTCTTATTAATTTTAATGGATTTTCAGCTGGTAGTCCAATGTTTTCTCAGCAGAAAACTATAATATGTACAAATAATTGTGATTTCATTAATTCTTTTATATTTTTGCTTTAAATAGGAGTTCTAAGATTATGTTATGTAATAATAACTGCTGAAGCAGTATAGAGTAGTATAAAAGAGGTGGAATAGAAGCACAAAATAAGCATTTAATAAATATTAACTCAGTTTATTCCTACTTTAATAGATATACTTCTAGTCTTCTGCTATTATGGTAGGATGGTTTTTATTTCTTAATTTGATGCGCATAACTGAATTTGTCATATATATCATTCAGAACTTTGTACAGATACTTTATTCTTATATTTTTCAGAGGAGTTATTTTTCCCCAGTCAGAATACTCTGTAGAATTTATTAGATTAAATGACTTTTGGGTGTCCTAGAGATACAGCAATAAAAAAAGTTTAAAATCCATGCCCTAAAGCAGCATATATTCTAATGGAAGAAAAACAGATAAAAATAAAATTAAAAAGTCAAATTCAAAGAACACAATATAGATTGGATAGGACAATAATGTTCACGATATATCTAACCAGACTTCAGAGGTGACAGTAAGGAAGAGACAATGACTGAGAAAAAGGCCTGAGATATTGAGAGATATCAAAGAGTCTCAGTGGACCCTAAGAAAATTAATGTGCTTAAAATAGTCATTTCAACATTCTTGTCTGCTGAAACCAATATTTAGATTATCTGTTAGTCTGCTTCCATTATGTGTCTTTTGTCTTGACTTTCAGATCCTTTTTCCTGGTTCTTCATGTTTCACGACTTTTTATTGTACCAAGAACCACAGAGACTGTGAATGATGCTATTTTCCCCTAGACACTACCTAAGATAGAGGGTGAGCAACTCATCATCACAGTCAGGGATTAGAATATTCTGTGTTGGGCTTCAGTATTAGTAACAATGTCTACCTTGGATTCATTTGTTTCTAGAATGTGGGGTTTTGAATTTAGCTCTGGAAGATTGAGAGTTTCAGTTGTGCCCTCTAGTTCTAATCCTAGCTCTCTAATTTCTTTCCCAAAGTCTTCAGAAGAGACTAGTCATAGTTTGAGTATTTTTGGTTGAACTTTATTTTCAAAATACTATGAGACAACTAGGCATTTTTCTGCCTTTTAGAAAGTTCTGGTCTAGCTCCCTAAACTCCCATGCCACCCAGAACTTAGCAAATGTTCTATAGGGAAACCAGTTGTTTTAGGGGCCCCCATTCCAGTCTGTTTCATCAGCCTGGGCAAACCTCAAAAACTTCACTGTTTTCTCTTTCCTTCAGCAGAATCCTTCTGCCCAGGTAAAGTCTGATCATTGGTCAATGTCCAGAATGGACAAATGCCTTCAGGAGAGAATAATGGGCAGTAAATGTTAACTCACCAAGAATCCCACTTTTTCCTCTCTGGAATTCCAATTCATCTATTCTTCATTATTTTCAAACCCTCTTCTGTCTTTTAAAATATAATATTTGTATGTCATCTATTTTTAGGTGTTACAAGCATTGTTGACCTGTTTTGATCTACTGCATTCTATCCAAAAAGAATAATTAAAAAAAAATAACTAGACACATTATATTGAAATAACAGCAGACCAAGAATGCTAAATGGAAACATAGATGGAAGAAGGGCTTGTGCCTACTGGTTTGCTCTGAAACCAAGTGTGGCACATCCAAATGTTAAATGCGTAGACACCCAATTTCTTGAAAAGCTTTTGAAAGTCATTTGGCATAAAGCAAGTATAATGAGAGTATATGGACAAGTGTTCGAATAGAAAAAAAAAAAGACACAGAAGTATGATGAATTTTAGATAACAACATATAGGAAAACATTAGGAAAAATTCTCAAGTAATAGGTTCCAAAAAGTTCACTGGGTTTTAGGCATCTTCCTACCATGGAAGAACCTGGAATAAGCAAGTTGTGACCTCATGTCTGAAAGAACTGAACAACTGACAGGTGATCGAAGCAGGGCTTGTTATGAGAACAGGTGTTAAAGGCACAAGCCATGTTTCTAGTACTGTTGCATAGATCAGAGTGGAATCAGGATACAACTGACTTAATCTTGAATTTTCTGAGTCCCTTAGCTGAAATTCTGCAAAGTCAAATTCTCTTGTCTAAGGGTATGATTATTCACAGAGCCTGAAACAGACCTGAGAGGAAAAACATGGACCTGGGCACCAGGCTTTGCTTTTCTTCCTAACTCTGCCTTGATGTGCCTTCCTACAACTTACCCTTGATCAGTCGTCTTTTGACCCTTATCTGTCACTTGTCTTATTACTTACCAGTGTGTTTTAAAGTGTTACAACTTAGAAAGAAGCCAACCCTGAATAGCATTTCCCTTGGTCAAAAACTTTCTCTGGCAAAGAGAAAAGACTGTAAAGATAAAAATAAATGGAAATCAATACAATGAAGACATTGAAATTCCAGCCCATTTGCCACTGTCACCTGCACAGGGCAGACGGCCTGGTAGCAAAGAGGGAGCAAGAATTGTTGAAAACAAGTTAGAAACAATAAAGTTTGCCAAGTCAGGGGTCCTCTGTGGACTTGAGTGGTCCCAGCAGTGGCTGTGTATGGCTCTTTCTCAATGCTGGACATTATTACTGCATGGTGTCTTACCAGAGCTTGGGTTCACTCAGATGCCCCACCTCCCTCTTGTGCCCCTGCAGAGGTGGAGAGTGAAGGAGAAGCTCTTGAGTTCTCTCACTGACACAGACAACTCAGAGCTCTGAAAAGCAATCAGAGAGGGACAGGCAGTGTCCCAAGAAAATAGCATGACAGTTTTTTAGAAGGTATGGCTAGAATCAAATGACTGATAATCAAGAATAACTGGATATGCTTTCGGTGGAATGAAAGAGATAATTAATCTGCCATGAATGCTACTACCTTAGGAGAGGGTTGGGTTGGTAACATTGAAATAAGTCAGGGTTATTTTTTTTTTTTTTAATAAGACAGGGTTCTTTGAAGGTGAATTGAGGGTGAAGTTGTCCAGATGTTTCCTGGCTTATAGCTAAGAAACATTTACTATACTAATCTTTGAGGCACAACTAATAGCCGCAGGTTTCACCCTTTCTGGTATTAGGATAGTTCCCAACTGGTATTATTTTTCAGTAAAAACCCAAACCATTTGGTTCACTCTTCCACGTAAACTGCCCCTGTGACCAGCAACCCTACACTGAACTTAGAAGTGCACTGATAGGCATAAGTAGCCTAATAATCCAGGCCAACCCAATCTACCCACCACCGTCAAAAGTATTGATTCCAGATCACAAACTGGATGTCTACCAGCCAAATGCTAGCAAAAATGTTTTGTTTGTGACACACCTTTGTTTTAGGTTATTATAAATTAGTTACAATTATTTAAATACTAGAATATTTCACAAGTGCAGAATTTCTACTTAAAAAAAGCTTAGATGTTCTGGAAATATTGGGAATATGGGGGCGACATTTTACATGACAACAATTAGATGGAGGCTGCCACTTTACATGGGGCATGTGCTATACATTATTTTCCTCTTATATTCTGCTTATTACTTCTTTATCCATTAATATTCCTGGCTGGATATAATTAGAAATTAAGTTTACAAACCAGGTAAACACTAATTTTTAAAGTTGATATGTATCAGGAAGTTCATCTTGATAGTTTCATAAAACCTTTGAAGGTAAATAGAATTTCCATAGTACCAAGCACTGCCGTCATTAATCAAGAAATTTCTGTTTTTTCAGTCTTGTTTTGTTTTGTTTTGTTTTACTTCTCTGCAGTTCAGTTTGTTCAATAGTCAAAAGCAATGGCTACAGATCAGTTTCCTCATCCTTAGACGAGGTCATAACTCACAAGATGTTATATAATTAAATAAAAGTAATGCACATAAAATTTCTGGAGTAGTTACTATAATCTCATAAGTGTAAAATAATGTTCTTTGTGTATCTATTAACACTGTTCCATAAAAAAACTGCCTCAAAACGGAATGGATTAAAACCACCATTTATTTAACAAAGTTATTTGGGTTGATTGCTTAGTTTTTCTGGTCTAGAGTAGTTCATTTGGTTTTTCCTGGGCTTGCTTTACTTCTTTAGTCAGCTCTCATGTCATAAAATCACATCATGGCTTGGCTGATGGCTGGATGATCTAGGATGGCCTTACTCACGTATATGGCTAATAACAGGTTGATAGGGCAACAGGGTGACTGGGAAATATGTCTCTCATCATCCCAGAGGCCACCCCAGACTGCTTCACATACAGTTTGAGGTTTTCAAGAGCAACAAGAGTAATAAGCCTCTCTATGAAAGCCATTTCTGAGTCTCTAATGGCTCTGATGGTTGAATTAACTAAAGGATGTCATATACCAAACAAAGACTCATTGATTAGAGAATTTTGCCTCTTGATAGGAGTTGTTACAGAGTTATTTTGCAAAGGGACACACATACAGGGATGGAGAAAATTTGTGGCCAGTTTTGCAATCTACCATTATTGCTTTTGTAGTCAGTTTTTTATTATTATCATAATCTAAATAAGAATATCTGAACATCTGGTCATTTAACTTCCCTGTGTCACTCCTCTCATTGGCTCTCCATTACTATAGAAAAAAGTCCTATAAACTCTTTATGTGAACATCGGGAGGATCCTTTGGGATTTGACTCCATGTATCTCTCTAGCCTCATCCTCTCTTCACCATATACTGCATGGGTTCCACTCATTCTGAACTACTTTCTAATGTCCCAATATTATACTTTCAAAACTGTGTACCTTTTATATATCACCTGCTACTCAATGACCACCTAAGAAACACCAATCCAGATCTCAAAATTTTACTCACACTTTAATTCCTCCATAAAGGCTTTCCTGACCCCTCTTTCTCACCCACAGAGTAAGTTTCTCCTTGCTTAATAGGACCTTTATTACACTTTATTGAAAATGCCTACATAACTACAAATCTTGTGTAACCGTAGGTGGGGACCTCATCTTACCTATCTCTGAGATCGTATCACTTGGCAAAATGTCTAGAATCTAGCAGGTTCTCCATGAATGCCTGGGGAATGAGGAAACCAATAACAGAATGGCATACAAATTACATGTCCTTAAGTGTCCTCTAGAATCAGGGTGGAAGAAACCACCAATAATGCATCCTACAGTATGTGAGAGAGTCGTATTTGTGTGGCCAGATTTTATTGGCCTCAGATAACCCACTCTTTACTCCTCTAAATGTATTTCATAAAAAAGGAAACTCTCCTTTCACTCTCAGTGAGAATAAATGCTTTGTCTAAAGTAGACCATTCCTTGTTATGAATTGTTAGGATAGGGTCAAGCGTTTTCCAGATCCTGAAACTAAGTTTTGTGCGCAAGTGCATAAATGCTGTTAGTAATGTATCTGGAGAGTAGAATGTAGCCACTCTGTGCCAGGGGACAGACTGCTCTGTGAGAACGATTTATGATCTGTCAGGTGGGGACTTTTATGGTGCTGTGCTAAGAGACAAAGAAATTTTAGGAGCTGCTAAAAGCAACACAAAATATGCTTTCAAGCTTAATGAGGAGAGGCGATAAAATCGGGTTGGCATGTATGGCTGGCTCCATGTGTTAGAGAAAAGCTGAAATGTTCTTAGTGTTACATATTTTGATTTTGCTAAATTTGTTTTGGGCAGAATGGATATTTATGTCCCTGCACGATGAGCAGCAATTTCAATGTCTATCAATATAATAGAGTTTTATTTGAAAATTGTGCCCCACGAACAGTTTTTATGTGAGTTTGTCATAAATTTTTTTTCACACAAAAGCTTTTTTTTTTTAAGGGAAAGTAGATAATAAATCCATTTTTCATTGTCTTGGCTAAAGAAAATAGCCATACACTGGCTGAATATCATTTTTATTTCACTGATTGAAAAACATTCCCACAGGAATGGGCTTAAATGGGTAAAGTGTTCAGGTTGGCAATATCTGTAAACTTTTTCTCTACAGTCTGTTGATCTGACCACTAACAAATAAAGAGTTTCTAGAATAGAATAAACTTCAGGATGGGTGGTAGTAACAGACAGACTAAAGCAGAGGACAGTCATAAAATTTAGAATAGAAAAGCCCTGTTAGAACATCTTAATCTGAACCAATCATATTAAGGATGAGAACACAGAGGTCAAAGCAGTTTAAGTGATAGACTAAGGTTCAAATGGCTCAAATATATGTTGAGCATAAGGGCTGAACTCTTCCCACACTTTAGGACTGTTGTTTGGTGTCTTAATTAAATGTTGACAAAACCATATTTCTAGTTATTCTAACCAGACTGCACAGAATACTCTCAACTTCACTATAAACTAGTGAGAAATAACTGATTCAGTAGAATTCACTTCAGTATCATTTACAACGTTGAAGGCACCCAAACAACCACGCCTCATACTTGATGCCATAATACCACAGGTGTGCATAAAACTTTGTGTTGATTGATTTAGGAAGCAGTGAAAAGTATCAATAGCTTGCAAAAATTTTATTTCTTCTCTTTTATGACAAAAAGAAGAGGCATGATTAATGTTTTCCAGATCTTGATACTATATACGTATATATATATATATATTATTTTCAAAGACATAAATTGTTTTCAAAGATAAATATGAAGTGTTGTATTCATCAGTTCATATATCCATCTGAAAAAGTACATACTTGTGTGTTTAAGTTTTCCTACAATAATGCAGGTTGGTATTTGAAAACTGCTTAGAACTTGTACGGCGACTGTTAAACGGGTAGCTTAATCCTAAACCAGGAATCCTGATTGTCCCCTTGAATCAAAAAGTCTTCAAGTGCAGTCTTGTTTCATTAGCTGGTGACCATCCAAGTGGCCCAGATGGAAATGCATCAACTCCTGTATTAGTGGATTGCAGAGATTTTGATTCAGTATATATACAGTATTGTGGGGGAGTACAAAAATTTGCACTTTTTACATTATCACAGGTGAAACTTAAATGTGGTCTACAAGTACTTTAAGAATCATTGCTCTAGGCTTGAAATCCCTTTGCTAACTTGACAAAGCATATGGGGTCCTGGATCTGAGGTTTTCCCTGTAGCCTAATGAATGGTTGTGCATTTGGAACAAGTGGGACAATAGCATCCTGTACAGAATAATTGGCATAGATAGACAGATAAGAGAGGGTGAGTGGCAGAGGAAGAGAAAGAGAGAAAGCAATCACAGGATCTGAACGCCTGTGTTTGTGTCCGAACTCCACCACAGATTAGTTCCATGGCCTTGGACAAATAAATTAATTTCCTTGAATCTCAAATTTCTTGGCACCATAGAGCTAATAACAATGCTTACTTTATGAGGTTGTTTTGCTGATAAATTAATTGACAAGGAAAGAGAAAAAAAGAGAAGAATACTTAGAAGAATGTCTGCCACATATTAAGTTCATTGTACAGATCTTCCTTGACTTATGAGGAGGTTATGTCCAGGGAAACCCCTCATAAATTGAAAGTATCATAAGTTTAAAATGCATTTCATATATCTAACCTATTGAACATCATCATAGCTTAGCCTTGCCTAACTTACACGTGCTCAGAACACATCCATTAGCCTACAGTTGGGCCAAATAACCTAACACAAAGCTTATTTTATACTAACGTGTTGAATATTTCATGTAATTTATTAAAGACTGTACTGAAAATGAAGAACAGAATGGTTGTATGGGTGTAGAGGGTTGTCAGTGTGTTGTTGTTCACCCTTAGGATCATGTGACTGACTGGGTGCTGTGCTCACTGATGCTGCCCAGCATCATGAGAGAGGGTTGTCCCTCATATCGCCAGCCCAGGGAAAAGATCCAAATTCAAAATTCAAAGTATAGTTTTTACCAAATGCATGTTGCTCTCACATCATTGTAAAGTTGAAAAATTGTAAGTCCAACCATTGTAAATCAGGGACCATCTGTGATATAGAAATTAACTAAATTGAGGTATAAATGTAGGGAGAAGTACTAGTTCTATTGAACTCCATTATTTTTTGGAGAATGAATTTATTTAAAAATGAAGAAAGTAAGAAGGCATCAGAAAGCCTTTCCCATGACCTGAAAAAGGAATCAATGTGCAAGAGAGAGTGTTGGAGAAAGTCATAAAGGATTCACTATCATGCAAGGTTGACTATCTTGATCCTTTTCTGTGTTCTCCTTTGCAAGCATGGGTAGACACCTGCTCTTAGAGAGCATACTCAAGGGAGCACCCCTTCAATGTCTGGCAATTATTTCCCAATGGATGCGGTCTTATAGAGAGTTGAAGTAATTGAGAGATGGAGCTATAATGTGTGTAATTTTTTTTTTTT
>NW_028038146.1:0-500 GCF_054177405.1 Leptonychotes weddellii | reverse complement strand
TTCTCATTGCGCTGATAAGCGCGTTGCCATCCTTGATGACGTCCTTAATGAATTTATTGGTTCTCTCCAGCTCCTGCTCGTAACACTTGAGCCTCTCGCGGAAATCGGGGCTGTCCAGGTAGCAGTCGCTGAACTCCAGCGGGGGATGCCCCATGGTTCTGATGGCGAGGGCTGAAAGGAGAGAGGAAAGACACAAAGACCAAGAGCATCAGCGGCACAGTAGGGGGGAGCAGATGGGAGGAACTGAGCGCGGGACCCGCCTGGGAAACTCGTAGCCTCCCTCCCTTTGGAGGACAGGTACCTGTTCCGTGGAGATTCCTGGGTAAAGCTGGCTGGTCTGTGCCAGAAGCGGGCGGCCGGCAATTGCTTCAGATGACACAGAAAGCTAACTAATGCAGTCCGACCCCGGAGGGGTTCTGCCTAGCAAGCAGCATGCCCCCAAGGCATTGCCTCCCCCGACAGGCAGCCCAGCCTGCCTCCGGAGACCAGCGGGAGTCCTT
>NW_028038145.1:0-500 GCF_054177405.1 Leptonychotes weddellii | reverse complement strand
TTTGCTAAGTAAGGTCTTCTGTAGTTTCCCAGATCAAACAGCCCAGGCTACCCTCCTTCCTCGACCAGCCCTGACTCACTCGGGAGAGGGCTGAAGGCCTGTTGCCTCTGTCTGCATCCCGAGACTCACCACCTAGCTCTGGGAGACACTGGTGTGGAGCTGGTCTCGTTTGCTTTTTCGTTCTTTTTTTTTTTTTTTTCTTTTTTAAGATTTTATTTATTTATTTGAGAGAGAGAGAGAGAGCACATGAGAGGGGGGAGGGTCAGAGGGAGAAGCAGACTCCCCGCCAAGCAGGGAGCCTGATGCGGGACTCGATCCTGGGACTCCAGGATCATGACCTGAGCCGAAGGCAGCCGCTTAACCGACTGAGCCACCCAGGCGCCCTGCTTTTGAGTTCTTAATGTTAGTTTTGCGTCGTTTTTTGGTCGTTGTTGTTTAGTGGTGATAGAATGAGGGCATCAAGTATCTGGAAAGGACCGAAGGTTTTCTACACCAGCAGG
>NW_028038144.1:0-500 GCF_054177405.1 Leptonychotes weddellii | reverse complement strand
GAGGTCTTTCAACCATTTGGAGTCTATTTTTGTGTGTGGTGTAAGGAAATGGTCCAGTTTCATTCTTCTGCATGTGGCTGTCCAATTTTCCCAACACCATTTGTTGAAGAGACTGTCTTTGTTCCATTGGACATTCTTTCCTGCTTTGTCAAAGATGAGTTGACCATAGAGTTGAGGGTCCATTTCTGGGCTCTCTATTGTGTTCCATTGATCTATGTGTCTGTTTTTGTGCCAGTACCATGCTGTCTTGATGATGACAGCTTTGTAATAGAGCTGGAAGTCCGGAATTGTGATGCCGCCGGCTTTGCTTTTCTTTTTCAACATTCCTCTGGCTATTCAGGGTCTTTTCTGGTTCCATACAAATTTTAGGATTATTTGTTCCATTTCTTTGAAAAAAGTGGATGGCATTTTGGTAGGGATTACATTAAACGTATAGATTGCTCTAGGTAGCATTGACATCTTCACAATATTTGTTCTTCCAATCCATGAGCATAGAATGT
>NW_028038143.1:0-500 GCF_054177405.1 Leptonychotes weddellii | reverse complement strand
CAGTAACCATACAGGATCATGATACAGAATAGTTTCATTGCTCCTCAAAACTCCCTTGTGCTATTCTAATGCCATCTCACGCTTCCATATTCCCCACTCCTTGCAAACATTGGTCTATTCTTATTTTGTGTTTTTAAGAATGTCATTTTCACAGGAGCATACAACCCATAAGCTTTTGAGAACCATGTGTCTTGGTGGGAGGAAGCACATGCCACAGGGCACATGCATGACCCCACCTCTGTCTCCACTCTTGGTGTTTCCTACCCCTGAGGTTTTGAACTTTGAAGTTATTTCATAGGAATAGCTCATCATTTCAAGTGTTTGAATTCCTTTAGAGACTTGATTTATAGTTCTACAAAATATATTTGGCAATTGATATTGCAGAATTGGTGTTGAAGGTTGGATCATCTCATATAATCAAGTTGAGTCATGTTCTGTACACAAGTTAGTTGTACAAACTCTATCCTAAATTTTTATCAATATATATTTTCTCACATTTT
>NW_028038142.1:0-500 GCF_054177405.1 Leptonychotes weddellii | reverse complement strand
GTCCCCTTTACTTGCTTTTTGCCAACATTACTGCTCTCATCATGTCTGTTTGCTAGTTCTACTGGCCTGAGAGAAGTTAAAGCCCCATTGTAGACAATGGCTGCCACTTCTGTTCCTGGGTCAGTTGACTCTAATTCCTATACCTTCTCTGTAATTCTTTTTTTTTTTTTAAAGATTTTATTTATTTATTTGAGAGAGAGAGAATGAGAGACAGAGAGCATGAGAGGGAGGAGGGTCAGAGGGAGAAGCAGACTCCCTGCCGAGCAGGGAGCCCGATGCGGGACTCGATCCAGGGACTCCGGGATCATGACCTGAGCCGAAGGCAGTCGCTTAACCAACTGAGCCACCCAGGCGCCCCCTTCTCTATAATTCTTGCTCTGATGACCCATTCTGGATCCTCTTTTCTTGAAAGTATACCCTAGCAATACTGATTTTGTCACTTGCAAGCTGTGTGAATTTGGTCAATACATAAGTCTTCATAAAGTGTCAGAGGGTCAGTT
>NW_028038141.1:0-500 GCF_054177405.1 Leptonychotes weddellii | reverse complement strand
TTGAACTTGCTCTTCAGCTTGGAGAACTGCACATTGCATACCAGTTAGCAGTAGAAGCAGAGGTATGTACTAAGTCATGATTTTTCATAACTGATGCAAAGATTAGAAGGTACTTCTTTGTGTTTAGTGTAAGTTCTCATATTAAAGTTTTCTGAAATGCAAATCAGTAACTCTTTGGTGAGATTATTGCCTTTGATCACTTAAAAATGCATTTTGTTAGTCTTTACGTAAATTAAATGGCTTATATATATTGGAGATATATTCTTAGTATTCTGATTTAAGAAAAAGTGTTTTCTTTTTTTTTTTTTTTAAAGATTTTTATTTATTTGACAGAGACACAGCGAGAGAGGGAACACAAGCAGGGGGAGTGGGAGAGGGAGAAGCAGGCCTCCCGCAGAGCAGGGAGCCCGATGCGGGGCTTGATCCCAGGACCCTGGGATCATGACCTGAGCCGAAGACAGATGCTTAACGACTGAGCCACCCAGGCGCCCCGAAAAAGT
>NW_028038140.1:0-500 GCF_054177405.1 Leptonychotes weddellii | reverse complement strand
TCCTATAAGTAAGCTCCTAAATCTCTTTCTAATGGGCCCACTTTTCCATCACACCACCACCCTGTCCACAGCTCCTGTCTCCCATCTGGGCTGCTCCATCCACGAGCCTCCTGGCGGGTCTACCCATATCCATTCTATCCGGCCTTCAATCTTTTCTACTCTGCAGGCAAAATTTATCTGTGCAAATGCAAACCTGATAACCCAGCTGATTAGATCTTTCCAGTTGCTTCCCATTGTTCTCAGGGTGGAGATCAGATTCCCTAATGTGGCCTCTGAGGCGCCCCCCAGGTTGGCCACCAACGTCTCCAGCCTCATTTCCTGTCACTCACCTTTTGTTCTCTCTGCTCCAGCAGCCCCGCCCTTCCTCCTTCCCTCTCACACCCCGCTTCCTCCCACCTGCCTTTGCACTTGCTGTTCCCTGGCCACAGCCTTCTGCCATCCCCTCCTCCTGGATAACTCCCATCCCCCTCTAGGTCTCTGCTTCATTTACACTTTGAGAG
>NW_028038139.1:0-500 GCF_054177405.1 Leptonychotes weddellii | reverse complement strand
TGAGAGTTTTTTTTGGGGGGGTGGCTCAGTCAGTTAAGCGTCTGCTTTCCGCTCAGGGCATAATCTTAGGGTCCTGGGATTGAGCCCTGCATCAGGATCCTGCTCAAAAGAGAACCTGCTTCTCCTTCTCCCTCTGCCTGCCCCTCTGCCTGCTTGTGCTTGCACGCACACTCTCTCCCTCTCTCTGTCAAATAGATAAATAAAATCCTTTAAAAAGAAAGCGTTTTTTTTTTTTTAATTTAGAGTAGAATTTATTAATTTGAGTAATGGCTTTGGTACATATTTAAAAAATATTTCTAGGTTTTTTTTTTTTTTATTCTTATGTTAATCCCCATACATTACATCATTAGTTCTAGATGAAGTGTTCCATGATTCATTGTTCGTGCACAACAC
The DNA here is from genome assembly GCF_054177405.1 of Leptonychotes weddellii. Classification (NCBI taxonomy): domain Eukaryota; kingdom Metazoa; phylum Chordata; class Mammalia; order Carnivora; family Phocidae; genus Leptonychotes; species Leptonychotes weddellii. Next base: position 107 of record NW_028038139.1, on the reverse strand, counting down.
CCAGTGCTCCATGCAGAACGTGCCCTCCTCAACACCCACCACCAGGCCAACCCATCCTCCCACCCCCCTCCCCTCTAGAACCCTCAGTTTGTTTTTCAGAGTCCATC
>NW_028038138.1:0-500 GCF_054177405.1 Leptonychotes weddellii | reverse complement strand
CAAACCCGACGCAGCGCACTGTCAGCTCCGGGACTTCAGGCCTCTGCTGCCTGGGCTGCACCCTGAGGAGCCGTTCCACATCTTTCTTCAGGTTCAGCCCGACACAAACGCCATGTCCCTGGGTCAGAGGGGTGAGCTCTGGAAGCTGGAGGAAGACCCAGGCCCGGCCCAGGGCCTGGTGGAGGCACAGCTCTCGGGGGCTGGGGAGGAGAAGGCCCCATGCGCCCCCTCCTCCTTCTCCACCTCCGCCTCCTCCCAGTCCACTGCCCAATCTGTCTCCTGCTCTGCCCTGTTTCTGGTTCCCTCGGAGGAGGGGTCTGCTGCTGGGTTCCAGAGTCCTCCCCAGAGCTCTGTGAGTGCCCGCCCCTCCCCCAGTGCCCCGGCAGCCACTGCCCGGAGCCAGCCTGACCAGGGCTCCAGCAGCCCTGATGAGGAGGGGTCGAGCACCTGGGAGGAGCCCGAAGAAGCCCAGCCGGGGCTCCAAAACGTAGTCCAGAGGA
>NW_028038137.1:0-500 GCF_054177405.1 Leptonychotes weddellii | reverse complement strand
TCTGTTTACTTTGGACACCATGAGAAATCCAAGCCTCCCATGGCATCTCTCATCACCTAGATTCTCATCCCCACCTGACTGTTATCTGGGGGACTTTTATAAGCTGACTTGATCTTCCCCTCCTACTCTCAAAATTACTTTCTCCCTTGGAACTTGTGTCAGTGATCAATAAAACCCCCGATGTTTTCAGCCTCCTGTGTGAAAGTTTCCTTCATCCTCTTGCTCTCCTTCCTCTGAGATGGCTGTCCTCTGAAGATACTGTTTCTCTTTGTACCTTCTCAAGTACTGGCTGTTTCTTCTTCCTTACGCCATAGTACTACTGACCTGGAGGTGGGGTAAATAGCCTCTCATTTGTTTCCAGACTACTAGAAAAACCTAGTTTGAAACACGAACCATTGTGCTAGCCCTGCTACCCCACCCTTGAAGTCATCTACTGTCCTCCTGGTCACCTGCCCCTTACCAGCCACCCCACTTCCTGGCCATTCATTGAAAATTTTAAC
>NW_028038136.1:0-9856 GCF_054177405.1 Leptonychotes weddellii | reverse complement strand
AAAAAAAAATCTTAAAAAAAAAAAAGAAAGGTGAAGAAATTAAATTAAATTTAAATTTAAATGTAATTTTGAAACTGAATATTACAGTGATACACTATAATGATTATACTGTAATGCTTTTTAAACAAGTCTGAGTTGCACATGCAACAAGGAATCTCTTGCAGAGATAAGAAGGAAAAAGGCAGAGAAATTAAATATTTGAGGAGCTTAAACTAGCTCAGTACATCACTCCACACTAGAATGCTCTTACCTTCGATTATTAAATACTTTGATTCCTTACTCAAATTATTTGTCTCTATTCTAGAAAGAAGCTGAATCTAGAGTGGGATTTTGGGAAAACAGTAAGATTCACAACCAAAAGATATGGATCTGAATCCCAATACCACCACTTAGGTGATGGAGGGCAAATTACTTTATGATTCAATATCAATTTTTTTTAAGTAAGCTTTACATCCAATGTGGGGCTTGAACTCACAGCTGTGAGATCAAAAGTTGCATGCTCCACTGACTGAGTCGGCTAGGTGCCCCAATTCAATCTCAATTTTTATAAAATGAAAATATACTGACTTAAAATGCAATAAATATTATATACATATATATATATTTTAAAGATTTATTTATTTTAGAGAGAGTGTGTGTGTAAGTGTGGGGAAGGGCAGAGGGAGAGAGAGAATCCCCAAGCGGACTCCCCACTGAGTGCAGATCCCGACTTGGGGCTCAATCCCAGGACCCTGAGATCATAACCTGTTGGAACTCAAGTCAGCCACTTAACCGACTGAGCCACCCAGGTGCCCTGAAAATGCAGTTTATATTGAGGAAATCAGAGAAAGCCTGAGTAGGGAAAATTTAAAGCTAGCCAGTCATATAAATGGTCATCATGTGAAAGTAGTATGTACAGTTCAGGAGACCAACATCATGCTGACATCTGTAAAGCTTCTATTAATTCTAGAGATAAAAACATGTAGGCATGGGAAAATGGCCACTCACAAAACATACATACATGCCTTAATTGTGAATCATCTATTAAGATATTAACTATTTTTTTAGATATTTTATTTATTTGAGAGCGACAGAAATAGCAAGAGAGAGCACAGCAGGAAGGAGGGGGAGAAGCAGACTCCCCGCTGAGCAGGGAGCCTGATGCGGGGCTCGATCCCAGGACCCTGCCAAAAGCAGACGCTTAACAGACTAAGCCACCCAGGTGCCCCTAAGATATTGACTATCTGAATAAAAATATGTATGAAAGTAATTGTGGTGTACCAACGTGGGATAGTGAGAATCATTCACATTGTGTGCAAGCAAAAAAGAGTTGTATTATCTGTAGAAAATTTAAAAACAGCAATAAAACCAACAAAAATCTGGTCTGTTTGAATTATCACCATGCTCTGGAAATTTTAAACATCAATGATAAAATACACCTCTCCAGAAAAATATTTTGTCTAAGGTCCAAACAACTGATGGTTACTGTTGAGTTTTATTAATATATATATGTAAGCTTCAAATGAGCACATACTCATTACTAAGCACTGTATCGTTACCATTAAGCAAATTCAAGAATTCCCAATTATATTAATGGCACCTAACACACACAGACTCAGCTACAGGAATTGCTTAGAAGAGTAAGTTCAAAATGGTTTAGAATCACTGAAGCTTGCTTTGGGTGCAGTTCATGTCTCAATCATCTGGTCCAACATCTTTGTTTCAACTATAGTTTCAAAATAATGACAGTGCAGTGAATGTCTCTACTTTTGAAGCAGGGCTCAGTATGCCTTCTTTATTAGTTTCCTATTGCTGTTGTAACAAATTACCACAAATTCAGTGGCCTAAAACTTTAAAATGACTGCAATTTTCCCTTCTGTAAATGCCAAAATTAGTCTGTGCCCTTTCCCTGCCTCCAAAAGTTGTCATGGAGGTAAATAACTGGAATGGCACCATATTCTGAATAAATCATAGATGTTTACACACTATGTCAAGACTGGCTTGATAACATCTCCCAAATAATTCAGAGCAAAGCCTCAAATCCCAAATGTCCGGGCCTCTAACCACAATGCTACCACCTCCTAAGGAGGATTCCCTTTCTTCTGGTTTCCAACAGCATGTTCCTTACTTCCTTTTGAGCCCCCGCCTACAGCATCCTTCAAGTCCATATTACTACTGACAGCCTGTTTAAGGCAATTTAGGCTTTCCCTATCATGCTCCTCAAAATTCTTCCAGTCTTCACCCACGGCCTGATTCCAAAACCACTTCCACATTTTAGGCACTTGATACAGCAGCACTCCACTTCCAGTCCCAGAGTCTGTAGCAATTTTCTACTGCTCCATAACAAATTACCACATAATTAGTAGCTTAACACAATACCCATAACTATCTCACAGTCCTGTGGGTCAAGAGTCCAGATACAGCTTAACTGGGTCCTCTACTCAGGGTCTCACAGGACCAAAAGCATGGTATCAGCCAGGACTGCAAGCTCGTCTGAGACTTTAAGTCCTCTTCCAGGTTCACTGGTTGTTGGTAGAATTTAGTTCCTTCCAACTATAGAGTGAAATCCCCATTTTTTGCTGGCTGTCAGCCCAAGAGCATTCTCAGCTCGCAGAGGCTACCCTCAGGTCCTTGCCACATGGCCCCCTTGTCTCACAACACAGCTTTTTGCTTCTTTAAGGCCAACAGGTGAACATCTGCAGCTGCTTGTCTCACTTAAGGACTCACCTGATTAGGCCAGACCCACCCAGGATAATGTCCCTTTGATTAACTCAAAATTAAATGGTTAGTAACTTAAATGAAGGAATGAAATCCCCTCGTATTCACAAGGCGTGGCCATACCAACAGGAGGGAATTATACAGAGCATGTATGCCAGAGGTGGAAATCGTGAGGCCATCTTAAGAAATCTGCCCACTCTCCCCTTTGACCTTGGATACTGTCTTGGTTTCCTGGCCTTACAATGTTGCTGAAGTGTTCCGTTTCTTATTCTCCTCCCTTTGCCCAGTTTGTATTTCCTAGTTCTTGGACAGAGATGCCTCTTGCTTTAAAGTAGTCTTTTAATGGTTTATTTCTTACTCTCCACAAAATCAGAGAGAAGTAATTAAACCAGTTTTCTTGCTCGTGAGTAACCTGGAAAAGGCCACCACAGGCAGAATCGTATGCAGCCAGTAATCTTTATTCTTCCCCAGTCCCTCAGGCAATGCGTATGGACACATGTTCATGGATATTTAAGAACGTATGAACTAGACAAAGTCAGTACAGTAAAGGAAGTTTTTGATTTTTAAGAGTCTGTCTAGTATGAAGTATTTAACACTCCCCTACCCGTTTAAAAGCATATTTTTTGTAAAATGAAAAGTCTAACAAATGTTTTAAATATTTTTAAGAACTGGCTAAAAAGAATCCATAGAGAAACCTAGCTTTGTGTACAGTTGTTGCTGTTAGCTGTATGTATCTCTAGTTCAGCTCTTGCCTAGAAAAGAATTCATCAGTTAAGTTTAACTTTTATTTTTATTCTGTGTCCACCAGGGGGAAAAAACCTCATTTCTCCCCCTTCTCTGCTCTGATAAATCTTTTCTTGAATGATCATGCTGTGGTTAGAGTTTTCAGAGTATTTACTGTATGCACTATAAACATTGTGGCTTCCTCTAACTAGTTTTAGCAATCAAGGTCAGGGAGTTTATGGGGACATGCACAAACCTTTATACATATGTAAAGATAACTGAAACATGCATTCCTAAAAGTCATTAGATGAGAAGAAACCCCTCCATCTATATAAAATCAACAGGTTTATTTGTGGAGTCTGACGAAATATCATTTAAAAATGTTCATTTTATGTTACTATGTAAATGTATGCTATTGTCCGCAGCATTATAAAAGGGAAGTCACTCTACCAGGCTTTATACTTGTTAATCTCTGCTAGCTTTCAGGTAACAACTTCAGTACCAGAAGAGAAGCAGATCCTGAAGCAGGTCCAGTGTCCTGCTCTTCTAATGTGAACTGGGCTGCATTCACTGGTCTGACAGGTTCAGGCCCCAGCTCTTATCTCCACAGAGTATTCATCAAATATTTTGCCACATATATCAAAGAAAATCAGAAAGCTATACTTACTCAAATAGCAGGAATTAATTGTTACATAGGAACTTCTAATCCCCAAACCATATACAACTTAACAGGCTTGAGGAAACTTCACCGCAGGAAACAATGATAAGCATTTAAAAACAGGCATAAATCACTTTATATTAAGACATGACAGAGAGATTACATACCTGAAAAAAACCTGAAGTGTCAAATAATTTGAAATATCTTTTAAAAGTCAATTACAGATATAGTCCTAAGAACCAAAAGAAATTTATTCATAAAATTTCTTATTTGACCAGTGGTGAGAACCAAGAAACACTATACCAAGAAATGCTCAACTAAGACCCCACTAATAGTCTTTAAGCTGGCTCATACAAGAGAACAACCAGAGTAGCTCCTGATGATTAGGCTAGAAAGAATGTCCTTCTGTATGTGTTTCAATTGCACAAGGACATACATTTAACCACAGGAGTCCGTGCAAGTAGCATCACAGTATCTGTAGACTTAGTTGAGTCACAGCTTCCAGAATGCTGTTCCTTGTGTACCTTACAGAGCTGTTTCACCACTCTTGCTGATTTCTTTGTTGGCTCCTTTCTCTTTTTCTGCTCCTTTATTGGTTTTTGCTTTTTCTCTTTCTCTGTTGGCTCCTTTCTCTTCTGCCCCTCCACTGTCAGCTCCTTCCTCTCTTCCATGGTTGCCTTCTTTCTCTTCTTCGTCATGAACACTGGTGTAAACTGCTTTGTTATAGCCTTCCCGGTTCCGAGCAATTTCAATGGCAAAAAATTGTATCCTGGGGGCTGAAAGGTGAATAGAATTGATCATTGTCCTAGTCACAGTTACTTCTCTAAACTTACAGAAAACTGAACTAACAGTCAAAGCATTCCAGTACAGTCATAAACTTCAGAGATGTGGAATTCTAATCTTGTTAAATGAGGCTGAAAATACTTAACCAGCTTATCCCACAGTTACTCAACAAACAGTAACATGATCTTTAAATATGTAACAAATAAAATGACCCCCAAACTATTCAGGTCACTAATCCATCCGTAAAACCAGATCCCTCACTCTCCTTATACAGAAACCATTCCAGAGGCAAGAATCTCACCAAAGATGGTGTTTTCCTCAGTGTAGCCCTGGGAGCAATCCAGTCGCAGCAAAGTACCATAGTTGAAGTCTTCCACAATCCCGTCAAACTTCAAGCAGAATGGCCTCCACTTCTATAAAGGCAAAAAAGATGCCTTGGCTGACAAATGCAGGAGGCTGGTGAAGTCAGGCCAGGAGAAGGGATTCCACTTCCTCAGTAAGGAAAACTCCCATAGTGAAAGAGACTAGGACTGAGTTGATTTCGACTTTTACTAGCATTGAGTTTCCATGCTATCTATTGTCTTTAGACTGGTATTTCCCAACACGAACAATATTTTACCTTGACAAAATATTTAAATCCTCGACTGCAGAATTAAAATTGGATTTCTTAAATGTATTTGCTTTTGCTTTTATGTTATTGGTTAACTCAGCCCAAAATAGTTATTCACCCCCACTGAAGCACAAATGAGACAAAGGCAGCAGGAATGTGGTCACAAAGTCACAGTTAAATTTTAAGAAAGAAGTCCATTGCTAGAGGTACTTTTCCAAAGATCAGTAATTTAGTTAACAGTCAACAGTAACCATGTTAAAAGTTTACATACATCATAAACCAAGTAACAATGTTAAAAGTTTACATACATCATAAACCAAGTAACAATGTTAAAAGTTTACATATATGGTAAACCAAGGACCTACTCTCGGAAATATTTTCCCTGCTATAAGAGTTTTTAGCACACTGTAAAAGTAGGATAATCAGGTAAGCAATGGGAAACCTAAGTTCTCCTATTATCCATGGCCCATGATAATGTGAACCTAAATCCGGAGAATTCAAACACCTCCCTGTATCCTATTTGCCAGTTCTCTATCCAAACCTTTTTTTTTTTTTTTTTCCAATTTGCCAATTCTCCATCCAAGCTAAACTACTAACATAAGAAAATTTGCTCCTTCTTCCCTGAAAGGGCTGGGTAGGAAGGGATGAAATGTCCAAGTCAAAAAAAAGAAAAAACAGATCCCATGAACATAAACTCATAAACCAGAAAAATATTTATTTCATAACATAACTTACTTATTAGTTGATTATAACTACATAAAAGCCCTGGTTCTTTACATATTTCCTTAAAACACACTGAAAAAAGTTTAATTATATAAAAAAAATTTTTTAAGATTTTATTTATTTATTTGACAGAGACAGAGACAGCAAGAGAGGGAACACAAGCAGGGGGAGTGGGAGAGGGAGAAGCAGGCTTCCCGCGGAGCAGGGAGCCCGATGAGGGGCTTGATCCCAGGACCCTGAGATCATGACCCGAGCCAAAGGCAGATGCTTAACAACTGAGCCACCCAGGTGCCCCTAAAAATATTTCCATAATCAATAATTGTTGGTCAGATGCTTGGCAATATTTGAGAGAATTCTTACCTCTTTAGCTGATTCTGATTTGAGCTCTTCTGGATCCAACACATCTATCCTGAGTTTCTCAAAATTTTCCCGAAACTCTGAATAGATTTGGTCATCCACTTTGGTGAGTTTCAGGAACTGTGGGTCAACTGATGAAATCAGCTGCCAGACACAAGACAACACACAGATACTGGTCTCTAATTTACTACACTTCTATCCCCCCTTCCCCAGAAAATATTTATGGTTCTAAGGGCAGAAGAGTTATTAGGAAGTACAGACAGAAGAGGTCCCAGATGAAATCATGACACAGTTTTCAAGGGCCATAATATACTACAATCCCTGCCACCAGTTCAAACCCTTTTGGTCCTAGTACTGCCTGGCTATTGCCCTATGTGAATTAATTGTTCATTCAGTCATCAAACATTTATTAATTGCCTACTATGGAATCATTTTGCCAGTTAGCAGCAGAACGCTGGGCAAAGAAGTACAACTCCTCTTTGTCAAAACAAAATTCACTTCCACCCCCTCGTTCTCTGTGGGTAAAATCTTACAGTAATAAAAATTATCTCCAAAATACATATGCTTAACTTGCTGAGAATAGTGATTAGCAAAGAACCATCCCTACAATTACATGCTTAATTTTGCTTAATAATGAAGACAGACAAGTCACCTTGTAGTAGACTTCAGCATGCTGCATTGCTTTCATGGCCCAAGCCATCTCAATATCAGGCTGCAAAGGAGTGAAGAATGCCAGGTCAGAATCTCCCAATCCTGCTACTAGAGAACAAATTGAGGAATTCTGTGGAGGTCTAGGTAATGTCCATAACACTACCAAACTTGGTGTTACTGTCAAAGGATAAAAACTGGACTAATGGGTTTGGAAAATAGAAAACTTTTGTCCTTATGAAGGAAACTACCCACCAAAAGGAGCTGCCTACAGTCTAGTCAACAGCATAAGCCACTGGCTCTTTGTCCAGCAGCTAGTGAAAGTGTGGGAGACTACATAAAGCAGTAGACAGATTGCCTTCTCAGGACTGAATTAAGCCACTGTAAAACTGATACAATATAGTCACATATATCAATGAGTTGCTGGGAGAACAAAGATAATGGAAGTGAAATACCCTTCACTTTTGATAGTATAACATGTTATAATCATCATTTGTGTTTATAAGATAGTCAATTTCCCAACCATAACACTTAAAATTGAATCAGTATTGTGAAGCAGGCTAGATTACAAATAAGCCTTACCAAATACCTACCACCTGTTCCATTAAAACCTCCCACTCCAGCTACATGGATCTACTTCACTGACCCCAGCAAAGTCATTTGCATTTTTACCTCCATGCCTTACACCATGTCTTTTGTCCATCTATACTCTGAGGATCCAGTTAGAGATTCACTTTCTCAGTGAAGTCTTCCTCTACTGTCTCAGTTCTTAGGGGTTTCTTCTTCGGCTAAACTCCTTTGGATCTTACACCCTAATCTAACAAACATCAATCATATTTTTATTTGAGTGTTACTACTATTTCTCATGTCCCTGTGTCTTGTACCTCAAAAATATCATATGCTTTCTTCTTAAGAATCTAAACAAGACATAGCATAATTTGCTGCCACTCTACTGCATAATGAAATCACTCACTTTAAAAAAATACTAATTTCTGACTCTCGCTGCCCCCCCCCGATATTTTTATTTACTCGGTATAGACTGCGACCTGGACAATGGAAGGTATAAAAGCTTCTCAGGTGGTTCTAGTTCAGCAAAGTTTGGGAACTACTTCCACCGGCATTTGTCCTGGGTTTGAGGACCAAAAAGGTTAGAATGAATGAAAAAGCGCGGTTTCTGTCGGGCATGGAGTGGGTTCACAGAGGGTATCAGGGGATTACAATTTCGTGGCAGGCCCTGCAGACACAGCAGTCTAGCTGAGTGACAGAGAGCTGGGGGTGAGTCATACTCACATCATTGCCATAAGACTCGGCTGGGAGAGAAAGAGCATGTGCCACAGACACCAGTTCCCCGGCAACCTGGGAAGGGAACAAGGGGGAGAGACGGTGTTCAAAGCTCGACCCGGCTCGACTTCCCCACTCACCCGACCCCAGAGCAGCGACTCACCGGCTCACCAGTTCCACTAGTCGTCTCCATGTTGCACTCCACAAAGCAAGCGGCGGTTTCCCGGAAATGACTATTTGCGAGCTCCGCCTGCAGCTGGTTGCAAAGAGAGGGCCAAATAAGAGAGGCTTTTTTTCCGGATGCGCCTGCGCGCAACCGCCGTCGCCTGGAGGTGGTTGTCCCGGGCCCCGCCTCATCCGCCCTGCGCTCGCGCAAAGGTGTTGGCGCTGCTGCACAGTCTGGGATGCTTCGGACGTCACAGGTGCTTGAATGCTCATTAATAGCGGTGGTGATCGTGCGAAAAGCCTGAGTTAAAGCTTTCGCGTGCCCACTGCGCTGAGTGCCCAGCAGAGATTCGGATTCACGCTCTCCATTTGAGCAAGCAGGCTCGTACACCAATACACACACACACACCCCAATACTCCAAGTAGGGAGTAAATCACAAACAAGGATGGTGCTAGGCAATGGAGTAGATGGGTGAAGAATTTAGTCCCTGTTTTGGAAGAAATACGTACAGTGAGATAGCATATAAAGTAGTCATCACGAAAAAGCATCATGTACTATGGGAACACAAATAGAGGTTACAAAAACTGAGTCATGAAGGGCAACCAGCAAAGTAGGCGAAGCAGGCAGGGAAGGACACTCCAGGGAGAGGGGAGTGCATGTACAAAGGCACTGGAGAACTAAACACCAGGGGACCTTGAAGCAAAAAAAAAAAAAAAAAAAAGCTGCAGTAAGAGTGTACTCATTTGTGATATTGAGGGAAAAGTTGAGCTTTCCATGCTGAATATCAGCAGTTTGAGACTTTAACCTAAAAGCAATTCTAAGCTGATAGGGACCTTCGAATAGACAGTTTCCTGATTAAGCTTGAGTCTTAAGAAGATCACTAAAACACAACGTGCAAGATACATTTGAAGAAGGCAATTTTGGAAGCAGATAGACCAAACTGAAGGCACTAGGTGATGAAAACCTAAACCAAGGCAATAGCAGTTGAGACGATTTTAAGAATTAATAAGGGGAATAGAATCCACAGAACTTTCTGACTAACTGGATATGGGAAATAAAGAAGAATCAGGATTCCAGTATGAGTCCCAAATTTCAGAATAAGATTTGGGAATGCATGCATTGAGCTAAAAAACAAAAAAAAACAAAAACAAAAAACAACAACAAGAGGAGGGATGATGAGTTGAATTTGAGGAGCTGAGTTTGAAGAGCC
>NW_028038135.1:0-500 GCF_054177405.1 Leptonychotes weddellii | reverse complement strand
TTTTTTTTTCCCCAGGATCTTTACCTTGTACAGTAAATCTTTGCCCCTGGATCTGGCCTGTCGTATCTGGGATGTGTTCTGTCGTGACGGGGAAGGGTTCCTGTTCCGGACGGCCCTGGGCATCCTGAAGCTGTTTGAGGACATCCTGACCAAGATGGACTTCATTCACATGGCCCAGTTCCTGACCAGGCTCCCGGACGACCTGCCAGCGGAGGAGGTGTTCGCTTCCATAGCTACGATTCAGATGCAGAGTCGGAACAGGAAGTGGGCCCAGGTAAATGGGCCTTTTGTTCTCTTTTTTCCTGCAGAGTAGCCCAGCCCGGAGGCCTGACTGAGGAAGTCATTACTCCAAGTGCCTTTTGAGAAAACAGATAAAGTCCTTCTTGGACTGGACACGAGGAGCCTGGGTTTGAGGCTGGGCTGTGCTGTGCGGGGTCTTGGGCAGTCCTTCCGTCTCTGAGTTTCAGAAGGAGGGTGGTAACAGAAGGCTCCCCAGCCAT
>NW_028038134.1:0-500 GCF_054177405.1 Leptonychotes weddellii | reverse complement strand
CCCTTCTCTCATGCCTTCCCCTCCTCTAGCCAAATCCTACACAGCCCAAGGCCTGCCTCCTCCAGGAAGTCTTCCCTGATGTCTCATAGCCAAACCCTCGTGGCTCCACCCAGCTGGCCTTCTGGTTGTTTCACTGCTCAACCCAGTTTTAGATTTTGTCTGTGAGGCTCAGACCCAAACATCAGCCTGTCTCATTATCTCAGGTTAATCGATATTTACGGGGCGCTGGCTTGGAGCCAGGCAGTGTGGGAGCCACAGAGGGCATGAGAATAAACACCCACCAGGCACCTGCAGATGTCCCCAGCCCGGTCAGCCCACGTTGGGTCCGGGCAGGCTCCTCTCCCTGTTGGGAGGATGAGGACCCAGGCCCAGAGACAGGAGGGGTGGCTCGAGTCCCACAGTGAGTCAGTGGCTGAGACGCCAACCCAGGCCAGACTCCACCCCCACCCCCATTACCCGCCCCTGGAACTCTCTAACGCCCTCGGCTGGGGCAGGATTGG
>NW_028038133.1:0-500 GCF_054177405.1 Leptonychotes weddellii | reverse complement strand
GTCATAATGGCGGTGATAGCCACAGGGCCAATGGCTTGTACATTGCTAGAACCAACCCATGCATACAGTAAAACAGGCACAATCGAGGCATATAAACCAAATACTGGAGGCAGCCCAGCAAGTACCGCATAGCCTAAGCTTTGAGGGATAACCAATACTCCCACCACGATACCCGCAACGATATCGGCAGGTAAGGCAGCAGTGTCATAAGCCAAAACCCAATTAGGAATCAGCTTGTTTATCCAGCTACGCCTCCTACTATTGTTAGAAGGGCTATTAGGCTCGTTATTGCTTGGGTCACTATTAACGGTCGTATTCTTGTTTGACACTATAACCTCTTATGCCTACCTGTCGCTGATCACTGTGAAAAAATGAGATCTGCAAACTAAAATTCTATTTATACTGACATGTCCTTGAACTTCGGATTTAATCGTCCCAGATATATAATATAGCAGATTGCAGCAGATATAGTCCCCCTACTATGGAAACAAAAACTATGG
>NW_028038132.1:0-500 GCF_054177405.1 Leptonychotes weddellii | reverse complement strand
TGGGAGGGCTGCGGAGGGGCACACAACCCAGGACGCTGCAGTTTATAGCAGCACAGACAGAAACGAAGACAGTATGGCATGGAGAGCTCACTGGAGAACAGACTGAGATCTCTCTGCTCTGAGCAGAGGGTTGGAAATGGTCTCTTCTGCTCTGACTCTCGGAAGAGATGCAGAAGGCCTCCGGGGAAAGTGGCCAGAGAACATAAGCCCTAAAAAAACGGTTTTTGCTGAACCCATCCCCCACCACAGGGGACAAACAGGGTTGCCTGAGTAACAGCACAGCAGGCCCCTCCCCCAGAAAACAGGCTGGGAAAATAAGAGGCCAGCAACCTTAAGGTCCCTAGAAAACAGGTGCATCTTGCTTGGGTTGTGGTCAATAATTTAGACTCTATACGTTCCTTCAACCACTCCTCAACTGAATGACTAGGAGGAAGAACCCCCAAAATAGGAAAAACTCAGAGATTATGATTTATGCCACAGATTTACAAATCGATTCAGAT
>NW_028038131.1:0-500 GCF_054177405.1 Leptonychotes weddellii | reverse complement strand
GAGAGACAGAGAGCATGAGAGGGGGGAGGGTCAGAGGGAGAAGCAGACTCCCCGCCGAGCAGGGAGCCCGATGCGGGACTCGATCCTGGAACTCCAGGATCACGACCTGAGCCGAAGGCAGTCGCTTAACCAACTGAGCCACCCAGGCACCCTTTTTTTTTTTCTTTCTTTTTTAAAAGATTTTATTTATTTATTTGACAAGAGAGAGAGGGAGAGCACAAGCAGGGGGAGCGGCAGGCAGAGGGAGAGGGAGAAGCAGGCTTCCCGATGAGCAGGGAGCCCGATGCGGGACTCGATCCCAGGAGCCTGGGATCATGACCTGAGCCGAAGGCAGTCGCTTAACCAACTGAGCCACCCAGGCGCCCTTGATGTGTTTTTTTTTTGTCTCAACACAAATTATTGTTTTTCTACAACTTTAGTTCTAATGTTAAAAATGAAAGGCCATCATGTTCAAAGACTCACTCCATTCCCTTTTATGAAGGGGAAGCTCTTCTGTTAAC
>NW_028038130.1:0-500 GCF_054177405.1 Leptonychotes weddellii | reverse complement strand
TGGGAGGGCTGCGGAGGGGCACACAACCCAGGACGCTGCAGTTTATAGCAGCACAGACAGAAACGAAGACAGTATGGCATGGAGAGCTCACTGGAGAACAGACTGAGATCTCTCTGCTCTGAGCAGAGGGTTGGAAATGGTCTCTTCTGCTCTGACTCTCAGAAGAGATGCAGAAGGCCGCCGGGGAAAGTGGCCAGAGAACATAAGCCCTAAAAAAACGGTTTTTGCTGAACCCATCCCCCACCACAGAGGACAAACAGGGTTGCCTGAGTAACAGCACAGCAGGCCCCTCCCCCAGAAGACAGGCTGGGAAAATAAGAGGCCAGCAACCTTAAGGTCCCTAGAAAACAGGTGCATCTTGCTTGGGTTGTGGTCAATAATTTAGACTCTATACGTTCCTTCAACCACTCCTCAACTGAATGACTAGGAGGAAGAACCCCCAAAATAGGAAAAACTCAGAGATTATGATTTATGCCACAGATTTACAAATCGATTCAGAT
>NW_028038129.1:0-500 GCF_054177405.1 Leptonychotes weddellii | reverse complement strand
TGTGTGTGCATCGGTGTGTGTGCATGCACGTGTGTCTGTGTGTGCATCGGTGTGTGTGTGCATGCACGTGTCTGTGTGTGCATCGGTGTGTCTGTGTGTGTGTGCATGCACGTGTATCTGTGCATCGGTGTATCTGTGTGTGCATGCACGTATGTGTGTACATCCGTGTGTGTGTGTGCATCGGTGTGTCTATGTGTGTGCATGCACGTGTGTCTGTGTGTGCATCAGTGTGTGTGTGCATCGGTGTGTCTGTGTGTGTGTGCATGCACGTGTGTCTGTGTGTGCATCGGTGTGTCTGTGTGTGCATGCACATGCATGCATGTGTGCATGTACATTGCTGTGTGCATATGTGTTTCTCTATGTATGCACGTGTGTCTGCATGTACATATGTGTGCCTGTGTGTGTGCGTGCTCATGCATCTGTGTGACATGCGGGTCCCCTAGAGCATGGGAGCCAGGGCGGTGCTGGTGGTAGGGATGCCACACCATCCGTTTAGCACC
>NW_028038128.1:0-500 GCF_054177405.1 Leptonychotes weddellii | reverse complement strand
TCTCTCATTCTCTCTCTCTCAAATAAATAAATAAAATCTTTTAAAATAAAATAAAAAAAAAAAAAAGAAAAAAGAAAGAGAAAGCAGAGGATGGGAATGATGAACAGGATAGTCCGAAAACATATTCCAGAATGGAAGGAGTTGAGGGTAGACACAAGGGGCCCATCCTGAGAGACAGAGATGAACGTAGGTTCTACCTGCTGCAGGTGGCAAAGAGAGGTCCAGGTGGCTCCCACCCCAGCCAGCTGCACCACCTGCCCCATGGGGACAGAATCGCATTCCGATGCTATCAGTCATTAACACAAATCTAGAAAGAGTGTTCACGTTTTTCAGCTTCAAACATAGGCGATTCAAAGTGGAAGACAGACAACTAAATATATCCCCTTTGGCGGCATCTTTGTTTTACCTAATACAAGCTCTTTCAAATTAAAAAAAAAAAGGAGGGGAATCTCCATCTTTCCAAAGGGTACCAAATGTAGCGTGTTCCCATGCGATGTTTG
>NW_028038127.1:0-500 GCF_054177405.1 Leptonychotes weddellii | reverse complement strand
GGGCAAAACAGAAACAGCAAATTCAGAAATCCTTCTGTGCTCTTCTGCTGATTTTGTTAAGTTGCTTTACCAGGTGTATGGAAGCAGATCTTAAATTAGCAAGCAGACTTTTTCCAAATCATTTCTCTTGGAAAGTTATTGACCTGATGTGATCAGCCTCCTATGTTCAAAAAGTCTGAGGGAACTAAAGGACAGGCTGAGAAAAGAAGTAACAGGGAGAGGAGATCTATCTGCACAGGGGTTTCTGGCCAATTCTCTCTTCTCTGATCCGGCAAACCCACACGAGAAAGCAGAGGAGCCACCAGGAGGAAGGCACTGAAGGGCAAGGGTAAGAGAACAGTGAGAACGTTGCATTTACAGGGGATCTTATTTTCGTTTCGAAGGGCTGCCATGTCATTGTTCCAGCTCCTGGGGCGCTGTGATGCGTCAGCAAGACACGCGTGTGCAGGGGAGGGCAAGTGCCAGTGTCCCTGTTTTCCCTGGAAAGTGCTTCAGACTCT
>NW_028038126.1:0-500 GCF_054177405.1 Leptonychotes weddellii | reverse complement strand
TTAACAAGGCCAGGATGTCCATTCTCACAACTCACATTCATCCTCATACTGGAAGTCCTAGCCAGTATAATAAACAAGGGGAAAAAAAACAAAGGCTTTCAGATTAGAAAGGAAGAAACAGAAATTTATCCCTATTTGCAAATGACATGATTGCTATGTAGAAGACCCTAAGAAATCTATAAAAATACTCTCAGAGTAAGTGAGTTTAGCAAAGTTACAGGACACAAAGAGCAATCATATTTCTTTTTTTTTTTTAAGATTTTATTTATTTAAGAGAGAGTGAGAGAGAGAGAGAGAGTGGGACGCCTGGGTGGCTCAGTCAGTTAAGCGGCTGCCTTCAGCTCGGGTCATGATCCCAGGGTCCTGGGATCAAGTCCCACATCGGGCTCCCTGCTCAGCGGGGAGCCTGCTTCTCCCTCTGCCTGCTGCTCCCCCTGCTTGTACTCTCACTCTCTCTCTCTCTAGCAAATAAACAAATAAAATCTTTAAAAAAAGAGAGA
>NW_028038125.1:0-9857 GCF_054177405.1 Leptonychotes weddellii | reverse complement strand
ATGGAATATTATGCAGCCATCAAAAGGAATGAAATCTTGCCATTTGCAATGATGTTGATGGAACTGGAGGGTATTATGCTGAGCAAAATAAGTCAATCAGAGAAAGACATGTATCATATGACCTCACTGATATGAGGAATTCTTAATCTCAGGCCCACGTTTTTAAGTAGAGTGACACTTTTAGTTTGTAATGTGTTTTAAAATTTGTGTTTTAAAGCTTTTTGCTTTTAGCGGAGAAAAGAAAATGAGACTGATGACTTTTGCACTGCTGGACTGTTCTTCCACAAAGATGTTTCTGAAAGGCAGCCCTGTGTTTTGCAAGGGCCTTTCATTTGTCATTTGGATTGCAGTCCCCGGAGCACTGTGGTTTCTGTGTATTGTGGTGGTTCCTCCTCTCTTGCTCTGGCTCCCCTTCTCCCTCCCTCTCCTTCTCTTCCTCCTCCCCCTCCCTGCCCTCCCACCACCTTCCCTTTCTCTCCTGTGTTACTGTGCAAACACAGGAGGTTCACATTGCCAAAGGACAGAAAGGAGGACTTAAGACTGTCGAGAATATCTCACAAGGGGACCAGAATAAGAATTCGCAAGTAAGACTGAAACAAAGTGCGCCAGCTCTGCTGCTCACTGTCTTTCTTATTCAGGCACTGATGTTGCTGCACACTTACCCCGTCTGGAGTCCTGGGCAGGACACCGATGCTCCACAACGGAGTCAGACATGAATCCTGCTTTCAAGCTGTCCCCGCCCTGGTGAGGGCCCTGTGACATGCATGCACCAAGAATCTCAGACAGTACACTGCAAATGCTAGAGAAGTGGCACCAGAAGCTTTAAGAGGGGTTGGTTCCTGCAACTTGAAAGTAGCAGGGAAGGGTTTCGTGAAAGGAGTCCTATTGGTTCGAGCTTTCGGGAGAGCAGAGTTGTTCTCTCCACCACTACATCCCCTTCCAAAATCCAACCTATCCCTTCAAATTCCAGTGTGGACCCTAGCCTATTTGTCAAGCCATTCCTGATGCCACACCAGAACCCATTTGCGTTTTTTTCCCATGTCTTCTGAACCAGGAGTCACTTTGCCCTTCTCTCCTGTAACATCGGTCATATTCTTTCTTACGTTATACTTGTCTGTGTACTTAATGGTTGGCTCTCCTGGACAGCTCGCTCTCCCCAGCCCTCCATATTCCTCTTGGCATCTAGCCTGGCAGGTATCAAGTCCCAAATGGGTCTTTTTGACAAACATATGAATGATTTCTTTTGATCTTCCCTTCATTATGTCCATTGGTCTATCATAACACTTTCTTGCCCTTTCTACAAAGGAATAATCCACACTATTGTTGCTGTCTCCTTCCTAATGGGGGAGGGGAGGAAAGTAGGTTAAGAAGCTTCCATTTATACACAGTGAAACCTGGACTCAGAGCATAAGGCTGTACCGTGGATGTGAGTGCCTTATAGGGCTGCATGTAACTCAGAAGGACAATCCAGTCTCTAAACCCTCATGCCATATTATTATGCCTCTTCCCACAAGTGATCAAGGTGAAAGTTGGACTTGGCTTTGATAATTGAGTCTAGTTATGTTATGTGATGGACCCTGACTTTAACTTAAAATTGCTATTTCCTCTGAAATACACTGTCCCAATTTTGTCTGCCTCAAGGAAAACCGTTGGCCCATATGAAGCATTTAATTTTTTTAAATTTTTTAATTTTATTTTTTTTAAAGATTTTATTTATTTATTTATTTGACAGAGAGAGACACAGTGAGAGAGGGAACACAAGCAGGGGGAGTGGGAGAAGGAGAAGCAGGCTCCCTGCTGAGCAGAGAGCCCGATGTGGGGCTCGATCCCAGGACCCTGGGATCATGACCTGAGCTGAAGGCAGATGCTTAACAACTGAGCCACCCAGGTACCCCCCATATGAAGCATCTTAAAGGTAATATGCAGGCTCTGAGATGAGCATAAGTCAATGAGTATAATTGTTGACATGCCCTAAATTAAATATATTGGCAGCTAGTTCACTAATGGTAAGAAAACAGATTGGACGGTGAGATTAATTGTGTTTTCAGCTCCATCAGGCCTAAACCAAATATTGGAATTAAAGATTCTAGTTTCTTCAATCTGGAGTTCTGGTATAAAGATAGATGTACAACAACCAAGTCCTTTGATAGAGAGTTCTTAGAATATGAAAACAACTTTTCCATAAATTACCATTATTAGCAAATTTTCACTTTCCCATTTGTAAAGGGAATAATTTAGCATCAGGTTTTGGTTCTGTAAATCATCCATCCATCCAGCCATCCATCCACCCATCCATCCAGGTGTGAGCTGTTGCTGTGTGCTCCCTTAGTGATTTGGATAACTATTATGCAACATCTCCCATCCTTCCAGCCCCAACTTACGAGAGCCATTATCATTACTCCTGTTCCATACTGGCCTAGACCGACTTTACCCATGCTATGTCAATGCCTCAACTTGAAAAGTGTGCTCTTGCTTCCTGTTCTGGGGGTTCTCTGACACTGGCATGTGGGACATTTGTGGGAACACGCTGGACGCTCACATGTATATAACCCAGAATTTCAGGGGATTTCATGACCATGAGGCTGTTCTTGACCAACACAGGTTCAAGCATTAGGCATCAGCAATGTGGCCAACTTGATATTTTAATCTCTTACAGTCTCTCTCTCCTTCACTGCTTCTCTTCCCAAGCCCCCCACTCCCATTCTCTCGGATCAGTTCCCAAATAAACGACCTGTATACAAGTCTTCATCTCAAGCTGAGCCTCCAGGGAGAATAGGATAAAATTGTTGGTACCAAAACTAGCTGCAGAAAGATGTTATGATGGGATTTGGAGCTGGATCACTTAGTAGTCAAACAGCAATAAGGACCCATTGTTGGTGGTGTGGCGGTGGTAATCCCTAGCGCGTAGTGGTATCAGAATTAATCTCAGACGTGATGGGTTGGGATGGGGTAGGAGAAAGCCACAGCAAAGCCTAATATGGGGAGTGCAGTTCCTTCTCTGGGAGAAAATACTTACACAGTGAAGGAATCAGCTAATATGCACCAGGAGGAATGGGTGAGCTGTATGTGGGGATGGATCATGAAGATTTTGGGAGTATAGTGTGTGTGTTGGTGGGGGGGCGGGTAGAGTTGAATAGGAGTTATGAGGAGGAAGGGCTGATAGTCAATGTCCTGGCAGGCACCCATGGATCCAGTCCTAAGATGCTGCGGGGAGGGCTCCTTGAAGACTGGCCGCAGTGATGGCCTACAGTAAATGAAGTGGAGTTGCTGAAATTGTCTTGGTAGAGTATTGAGGCTAGATGTTTGAGAAGGCAGGAGGGTTAGAACAGATTTATTACATACAATCAGAGAACTTGCCCCCTGAGTATTTTTCCAGAAGGGCCCAGAGAAGAGTTGCTTCTTTATGGCAATAAAAAAATGCACTGTAAGGGCACATTGCCATCTCTGAGAGGCACATAGTGTGGTGGCTGTCCCTCCTAGGTCAGAATTTACGATAAAAGAATCTACCATAGTGCCAATGAGGATGGCAGGCTCTAGAATGGCAGAAGGAAGGTGGGTGGCATTTAACCATCAGCGTCAAGCTTGATGTAATTACCACAATGAACAACAAGTTGAGAGTGCTAATCAGAGCCATAGGACTTAGAAGTATTAGGAGCAAATGTATATAGTCACTAGTGTGTTACCTTTTTAAAAAAACCAGAAACAAGCAAGAAGAACTCTGATGTCAGTTGCTATAATGGAAGAAATCATGATCCTTCATCCCCGTCTCCAGATCTGAGTCAGTCCACAGAACCAGAACCCAGTGACTGATAAGGTAATCCTACAATGCCACCATAAGTGTGTACAATAAATATTCTCCTTGTCCTCCTCCAAAGCTATCTACAGCCATCTACCTGCAACTCTGAAATGGGGAAAAAATATCCATTCTTTTCAAGGATCACTGGACACACACTCTAACACTCACATGAGGGGTACCAAACCATCCTCACTGTCCTGTTATTTTTTATCATTATTTATTTAATTTAAATTCAATTTAATTAACATTTAGTGTATTATTAGTTTCAGTGGTAGAATTAAGTGATTCATCAGTTGCGTACAATACCCTTGTTCCATTACATACTCTCCTTAATGCCCATTACCCAATGACCCCATCCCCCTACCCACCTCCCCTCCACCAACCCTCAGTTTGTTTCCTAGAGTTAAGAGTCTCTTATGGTTTGTCTCCCTCTCTGTTTTCATCTTCCTTTTCCTTCCCTTCCCTTATGTTCATCTGTATTGTTTCTTAAATTCCACATATGAGTGAAACCATATGATATTTGTCTTTCTCTGGCTAATTTATTTTGCTTAGCATAATACCGTCTAGTTCCATCCACGTCGTCGCAAATGGCAAGATTTCTTTTTTTTGATGGCTGACTAATATTCCATTGTATATATATATACTACCTCTTCTTTATCCATTCGTCTGTCGATGGACATCTGTGCTCTTTCCATATTTTGGCTATTGTGGACACTGCCTTCGCAGTCCCATTATTAAGCGGGGACAGAGGGAAGGCTGGCACCAATGTATTTCTGGCCCAAGTACATCCCTACTGGGTCCTCAGACACATCCTGTAGTTATTTTCCTGGGCCCTTAGTATATAAATTGGGCAACCTATGATTAGTAGCTAGCAGAAATCCCACTTTGGTCTTTGACCAGTGAAGCACAAAACATTTTTGTAGAAACAATCAAGTATAAGTGTCAGAAACTTCTCCCCCCCCCATTAAAATACTAAATTAGAAATAACAACATCCTCCAGGAGGGATTGCAGACATTAGTACCACTATCAAAGACTTACTGGATGAAAATGCTCCCCATTGAAT
The DNA here is from genome assembly GCF_054177405.1 of Leptonychotes weddellii. NCBI lineage: Eukaryota > Metazoa > Chordata > Mammalia > Carnivora > Phocidae > Leptonychotes > Leptonychotes weddellii. The sequence goes on along the minus strand of NW_028038125.1, from coordinate 4,997 downwards.
TCAATGTATCTGTTTAGTCTCTACAAAACCAGTAAGAGGGTTTTTTGTTTTAAAGATTTTATTTATTTATTTATTTATTTATTTATTTATTTGAGAGAGAGAGAGAGACAGAGACAGAGAGTGCATACAAGTGCAGGAAAGTGACAGAGGGAGAGGGAGAAGCAAACTCCCCGCTGAGCAGGGAGCCCAATGCGGGGCTTGATCCCAGGACGCTGAGACCATGATCTGAGCCAAAGGCAGCCGCTTAACCAACTGAGCCACCCAAGCGCCCCCTGAAACCAGTAAGAGTTATGATGCATGATAGTGTGCACCCAAAAAGCCAACCAAATTGCAGCTTTAATCACAGCTGCTCTGCTGAAGGTGTATCCTACCGGAGAGATAGATCAATGTAGACTCTGGCACTTGATATGTAGCCATGGATCTGGTGAAGACTATGTAGCCGGTGAGCACATTTTACTTAATCCCTACCAGTAAGGAAATCAAAAGCAGTCTGTTTTTATGTGGTACCGAGACCAGTTCACATTCACTGTCTAGCTCCGGGGCCATGACAACTCTTTGTCACAATACAATCTGTAGGGACCTTGTTCAACTTGATATACCACAGAATACCATGCTGTTTCACTATATTGATGACATCGTGTTGTCAGGTGTGATGATCAGGAAACAACATTATCCTAATAGAAACATGCATGCCACAGCATGGGGACTGAAACCCTGTGCTGGTTACAAAGTTAATGCCTCCTCAGCTCCAAATCTACCCGTCAACCACTTCTGTGGGAACCTATGGGAACCTGGGAACATTCAAAGCCTCTCTCTTTTGCAGTGAGCATAATATCCAATTTGCCAATAGAGGGCACTGGAGGACTCGGCAAAGGAAAGGGGCCTCCCTCCTTGGTTCAGGTATGCTGTTGCTTTGCTGCTTCTCACTCCTGCTCTGTAGTTAGCAGAAACGCATGTGGAGGCACATCCAGAGATGCCTTGCCACAGCTGCGATCCCAGAGCACACAATCTGTTGGGGAGCTTGCCATCACAGCCTTGGTCCAATGACCACCTTGCAGAGCCCCCTGGATGTAAGCACAAGCACCCTGGGCCTTCTGGTCCCCCACTGGTAAGCAGGCTCCTAAGGTCCTGACTCCTCTTGTCAGCCCACCCACCAGCCTACACCCATCTGGAACCTGGATCCTTGTTTCCTGGCCTTCCTGATGTTGAGCAGGCTCGTAAGACTGACGCCTTCTGTGAGGCCACCCACCAGCTTTACTTGCATCCAGAGAGACATTTCCTGCTTGCGCACCAATTGTGAGCCATCTACAGCCTGGGCAAACCAGCAAATTCTCTGCTATGCAGTGGGCAGCAACCACATGTATTCCAAGGACTTGAATCTCAGCCCTGGGTAGGGGGACCCTTGGCAAGCTAGGTCCTTCCTTGCATATTCTCCTTCAACCCTAGGGTATTCTTGAGAGTTTTCTTTAAGCCCTTATAGTTATTCTCCTATTATACCTAATAATTCCTGATATTACACTTGCCCTGTTCAAATTATTCTATTTCTGCATCATGATTACACCCTTCTGAGGCAATCTCAAAAAAATTCAGGACGTGCTTACTTAGGTTAATACTTTGGGAGTCCAATGGTCTATGGCTTGCTGGGACATCTTCCCCAAGGTAAAAGACAAAGGGTTACACCTCAACATTCTCATACTAAATAAGAGCCATAGCACTTGGTGGGTCTCATTAGATTCTGAAGGTGCCAAACAAGCTCCAGGCATGCCATATGGCCCTGGTTTTGATGAAGCACTTGATTATGGGCCACCAAGTGACTGTGTGACCAGAGTTCCCATCATGAGCTGTTATGATAAAATTCACCAAAATCATTAAGTGTGGGCAGATACTCAATTGGGATGAGCATGTAGGAAATGGCATATTCATGGTTAAGTCTGAATGGGTCCAAAAGGCCCAAAAACACTGCATGATAGGATGGCCCAGATGCTCCTAGCATCTGCTTCTGTTGCACCAACTCCTTTCCACCAACTCACACGTATGGCCTCCTGAGAAGTTCCCTACAACTAAGTGCGGGCAGAGGAAATCCTCAAGCCCGCTTCCCGGATGGGTTGGCTCAATATGGTATCACTAGCTGAAAAGAGACAGCTGTTGTCTATAACCCTGCTCCGGGGTAGCTCTAAAGGACAGTGATGAAGAGAAATTCTTCCAGTGGGACAACTTTGATCACTATGCTTGGTTGTTCATTTCGTATGGGAAAAACATGGCTTGAGTGTGGCTATGTATGGTCTCCTAGATAATGGTGAATGGCTTGGCTGGCTGTCCAAGGGCCTGGAATGGATGGATATTACTGGAGAACTGGAGACAAGAAATTCTGCTGAAGAAATACATAGATGGACCTATGGCAGTGGGAATAAAGAATGGATTTTTGTGTTCCATCTTAATGTCCAGCAGAGAATATTCCTTGTAGATGCCTATCAATATCTTTTCTCAGCTATTCCAATGGATTCATGAATGAAATGGCCGTGATAGTAAAAAAAAAAAAAAAAAAAAAAAAAGTGGAGGCTACCCCTGGGTCACTTCCTCTCACAAGATATGGCTCATCAAGCTTCCTCTCATATTTGTTGTTGCTCTAGATTTCTGGCTTTCTCTTTTGTTTTCCTTTACAACCATCATTCTGGAAAGATGGGTTTATTTTGGTTGACCCTCCTTCCTCATAGCTAATCATCCACCTACTCCATAACCTCTGGCTGCATCACTTTCCTGGCCCTCATTCCATAGCACCTCATTTTTTGAACACATCACCAGTGACTTCTTTGTTCACTAAAATAGGAAACGGTATTCAGGCTTAGCTTCCTTGAGCTTTCTGAAATTTGGTCCTATTTTTTCCCCCACTGTCCTTTCTTGCCACTGTCCTCTGAAGATCAGTGTTGTCTTCTGTCTCTCCTCCTTCCCTGACCAATCCTTCTCCCTCTGGGGATCTTCTTCATGGACTGATTGTACTCAGAGGCTTAGTCCTCAGCCCAACTCTTATTTTCTGACTATACTTTCCTTCCTAAGTAATTTTATTCAAAATGAAGTATATAACAGTGCTTGGCACTGCTCTTCTTTACTTTCTTTTTATGCAAACGACTCCTAAATCATATCTCAGCCAAAACTTTTTCCAAGGGCAAGTCACAAATTGCCATCTACCAGAAGGATTTCTCTGCTTGCATATACAATTGATAGCTCTAATTCTCAATGTCAAAAATACAACACATCAACCTTTCTCCTGAGTGTGCTCTGGATAGTGGCTTCACTCAATGACAATACTTATGTCTTAATCTCTTCTCTTTTTCTAGTGCCCTAGATCCAATCAATTCCCAATTTCTATTGACTTGCCATTCCACCCCTTTTAAATTTGTTTTATCCTACCAATTTTCATTGTAACCCTAGCTACGTTCTTATTTCTTACAATATACAGTAGTTCTTGCAATAGGTTCTTAAAGGGTCTCTCAGATACTGTGCACACTCATTAGAAGATTAATTTTCTTAAAGCACAAATAAGGAAATGTCACTTTCTGCCATTGAATTAGTGGTTCCCAGTTCTCAGGTTCAAGATCCTGGGCTTAGTATTCAAGCTCTGGTCTCTACCTGCCTTTCTAAACATTTTCCCACCAATTTCCCCTCATAACTTCTACTTTAACACAAATTGGGCTGCGTGTGAAAGCAGAAATCACAGAGTGTTAAAACCAAAAAATCTGTGTTCAAACCCTAGCTCTCTAAGTGACTGAGAGATCTTGAGCCTAACCTTTACCCTCTATATTTGATAAACAATGCTGTTCATTTTCTTTCTCTCATCTGAAAAACAGTATAATTAATACCTACCATAAAGCCTTGCTGGAACGGTGAACTAGGATGATGTATACAAAGCCCTGAGCACAGCGTCTGATACCTAGTAGGAGAGCAATTAATATTGTTTGGTTCATCTCTTTTCCCTTTTTATATATGTCCCAAGATTTCCAGAAGCAAGACAATTCACCAGAAGTCAACTGGCCCCATGGCCAGTATGCCAAATTGAATGGACTTTTTGGCAAACTGGTTCCAGTACATCGACATAATCCAAGTTTACTGCCTCTGTGCTTTGTGTGAGATGGTCCTACCTGCCTGCCTGTTGTATATGGTGCCTCTTCTAGCTCTTTCCATGTACAAGTCTTCCGTCTCACATCTGAACTTCTGCAGTGGCTTGTCTGTTATCCTTCACCTTCTGAGTCTAACTAATGTGGTTCCTGAAGTGCAGAGTAACAAATGCTTAGGTAACTTGTTTATCCTTTTGAGAGCAGTTGTATTGCTGACCTGCCTCAGAGACACTTGTCCCAAACCCAGGCTTGCTCTGAATTGTCTGCAGTGACCTCATGTCAAAAAGCACAAACCTTCCAGAATACTCAGCGTCAATCTAAATGCTCAGAACTCTCAGATGCAATGGTAGAGTCACAAGGCCTGGAGAAGTGTCCTCTCATTGTCCTTTCTCTCAGGGGAATTCAGTGTACAATAAATAAAATAAAATTCTATGTACATCCTGCCATTTATTTTGTCTGTCTTTGTCAACAATCCTTCTCATTCTTCTAATGACTTCCAAAAGTTAATACCTTTCATCTTCTTCTATTTTTTCTATTATGACTATTATTCTAAATGCCTCAGTTCCTCTACTACTAGATTAAAACCTCTTCTACTGGCACAAAAACAGGCACATAGATCAATGGAACACAATAGAGAGCCCAGAAATGGACCCTCAACTCTATGGTCAACTAATCTTCAACAAAGCAGGAAGGAATGTCCAATGGAAAAAAGACAGTCTCTTCAACAAATGGTGTTGGGAAAATTAGACAGCCACATGCAGAAGAATGAAACTGGACCATTTCCTTACACCACACACAAAAGTAAACTCAAAATGGATGAAAGACTTCAATGTGAGACAGGAGTCCATCAAAATCCTAGAGGAGAACACAGGCAGCAACCTCTTC
>NW_028038124.1:0-500 GCF_054177405.1 Leptonychotes weddellii | reverse complement strand
TTTTTTTTTCTTTTTAGTACTTACATCCTTTTATCATATCAGTTGATCAATCAGAAAAATGCTACCAAAATGGCCCTAAAGGACACTTGCCAGTCTTAACATCAGAGATGCTTCAACATTGCCATGTATCAACCTGACCTGACATTGACTAGTTATGATTTGATGAGCTGGGATGGAAGAGTGATTAGAACCAGGTCTTTGCAGTCTATTTGCCTGGTTTGAAATTATGGCATATCACGCTGTGTGACCTTGAGCAAATTATTTAACTTCTTTTGACTCAGTTTCTTCATTTGTAAAAGTGGTGTGGTTGTGATTATCAAATGAAGTGTTCAAAAGCATACAGAATAGAGTTTAGAAAGGATTAAGCACCAGTGAACATTAATTATATTGTATTTGGGACAAAGATATCTCAACATTCCTGAACTCCAATAATATTGGTATCTCAGAGAGAAATTTTTAGGATTATTTCTATTATTATCCTATGACTTCCCAAATTCTTG
>NW_028038123.1:0-500 GCF_054177405.1 Leptonychotes weddellii | reverse complement strand
TCCCAGGGCACTGGGTTCATGACCTGAGCCGAAGGCAGACGCTTAACCGACTGAGCCACCCAGGCGTCCCTTTTTTTTTTTTTTAAGATTTTATTTATTTGGGGCGCCTGGGTGGCTCAGTTGGTTAAGCGACTGCCTTCGGCTCAGGTCATGATCCTGGAGTCCCTGGATCGAGTCCCGCATCGGGCTCCCTGCTTGGCAGGGAGTCTGCTTCTCCCTCTGACCCTCCCCCCTCTCATGTGCTCTCTCTCTCTCTCATTCTCTCTGTCTCAAATAAATAAATAAAATCTTTAAAAAAAAAAAAGATTTTATTTATTTGACAGAGAGAGACACAGCGAAAGAGGGAACACAAGCAGGCGGAGTGGGAGAGGGAGAAGCAGGCTTCCTGCAGAGCAGAGAGCCTGAGGCGGGGCTTGATCCCAGGACCCTGAGATCATGATCTGAGCCGAAGGCAGACGCTTAATGACTGAGCCACCCAGGCACCCTCTATTTTTTTTTTT
>NW_028038122.1:0-500 GCF_054177405.1 Leptonychotes weddellii | reverse complement strand
ATTCTCCAAGTGTCCTCCCTGATGAAGACAACCTCCATTCTGCCAGGTCGCCAGCATCTTCACTTTTCTGACAATCATTTCCTTGTTTCCAAGCTTAACCACTCTCGTCTACATCTCTAAGCAATGCAGTTTAATTTTAGCTGTTTTTAGACTTTATTTTTTAAAGATTTATCTATTTATTTTAGAGGAGAGAGAAAGCGAGCAGGGGGAGGGGCAGAGAGAGGAGAGAGAGCATCTCAAGCAAGCTCCCTGCTGAGCATGGAGCCTGACAGGGGGCTCCATCCCACAATGCTGAGATCATGACCTGAGTGGAAATCAAGAGGTGGACACTTAACCAACCGAGCCACCCAGGCGCCCCTGTTTTTATACTTTTTTTTTTTTTAAAGATTTTATTTATCTATCTGAGGGGGAGAGAGAGAGAGAGAGATCACAAGCAGAGGGGAAGGGTAGAGGGAGAGGCAGACTCCCCGCTGAGCAGGGAGCCCGATGCGGGACTCGAT
>NW_028038121.1:0-500 GCF_054177405.1 Leptonychotes weddellii | reverse complement strand
TCTCTCAAATAGGCAGCTTATGGTGTCAAAACCAGCATGATTAGGAGGTCCCTCGGGGTTTCTTAACTGATATGACCCACAAGAAGAAAAAACATAAAAAAGGAAAGAAAATCTAGCACTAGCAAAATTATGTGCAACAAGGATGTTCCTAAGCAGCTAAGGAGTCTGCACACACTGTTAAATATAATCACACAGATACACACAAATGAGAGAATCTGCCTGTTTCTTCAAAGGTTAGGAGTTTGCTCACAGATTGTACAAGAGCCAAAAAACAACATTTCTGAGAGAAACATAACTCTGTTTACTGACCTCCCTCCTATGGTGCTGGGGGGATACCTAATTAATGATTGTAAAGGCCTCTGAAAATAGGAAGTGGTACATAAAAGCTTATAAATAACAGTTACAGAAACTATACATTTCCTCATTAAGGTGTCTAATTATCACTCACTCTGCTTGCGTTAATTCCCACTAGAATGAGTACAAATTACGTGCACGCATGC
>NW_028038120.1:0-500 GCF_054177405.1 Leptonychotes weddellii | reverse complement strand
GGTCGTGAACCTCTCTGTCTCGCCGATTTGGGCGGTGAGTGTGGCTTGGCTCTCAGGTCCCTTGTGGCGGGAAGGGCGCCCGGCCTGCGGGCCCGGCTGGGGCTGCGCTCGCCCCGCGTCCCCTCGAGCTTTGCCCGCCCGGAGCTCCGCTGCTCCCGGCGGCCAGAACGGAGGGGTAGAGCAGTCCTCGGAGGCCCGGAAGGGCGGGCGGCCCAGCTCGTCCCGGGGCCGCGCGAGGCACAGACGCCGCGCGGGGCCACCCGGAGGCCTCCCCGCGCCCAGGCCCGGGCGCCCTCACAATCTCGCGCTTTGCTCCCGCAGGGCGCCGCCGCGGCTACTTTGTAGCGGGTTCGGGGCCGGCCCGCCTGCGGCTGCGGGAGCCCGGCCCGGCCCGACCCGGGGACCCGGGAGTCTGTCGCCGACGTGTGCGGGGCTGCAGCGGCCTGAGCTCTACGCTCAGGTAGGTCCCCGTCCTGGGGTGAAATGCGAGGACCCAGGCC
>NW_028038119.1:0-500 GCF_054177405.1 Leptonychotes weddellii | reverse complement strand
TTGTTCGTGCACAACACCCAGTGCTCCATGCAGAATGTGCCCTCCTCAATACCCACCACCAGGCCAACCCATCCTCCCACCCCCCTCCCCTCTAGAACCCTCAGTTTGTTTTTCAGAGTCCATCTTCTCTCATGGTTCGTCCACCCCTCCGATTTCCCCCGCTTCATTCCTCCCCTCCCGCTACCTTCTTCTTCTTCTTCTTCTTTTTTTTTTCTTCTTTTTTTTTCTTCTTTTTTTCTCTGTTGAGTCTCAGATCTGTACCTCTGAGACAAATAATGCAAGATATGTTAAGAAACAAAAAATTTTTTTAAAGCTCAAGATTCTCACAGGCCAGAACATAAAATTTTTACTAAATAGAAAGCTATGCCCTTTATTTATTTTCTACCTGAAGCTGAATTTCTATAGGAAGAGTCTGATTGGCAGGAGAATTGCAGGTAACTTGTTTCTGAATTAATCCTAGAAAAAGTTAATTATTTTCTCACTGAAATTTTCTATCCTAT
>NW_028038118.1:0-500 GCF_054177405.1 Leptonychotes weddellii | reverse complement strand
TCCCACCCCCTCTCACCCACCACCCCATCCTTGAGGAGGCAGCATGGTGTGGAGGACCTGGGCTCAAGTTTAAACACCAAACCAAATATTTCCCTGCATTGTAAGATATGAGTAGAAACACTCTTCACTCTTTAGTTATAAAATGCTATAGAACTACCAGCTGATATTATTATAATAGATTTCTCACAAAGTGTTGTTTGTTTTTTTTTTAAAGATTTTATTTATTTATTTGAGACAGAGAGAATGAGAGACAGAGAGCATGAGAGGGAGGAGGGTTAGAGGGAGAAGCAGACTCCCTGCCGAGCAGGGAGCCCGATGCGGGACTCGATCCCGGGACTCCAGGATCATGACCTGAGCCGAAGGCAGTCGCTTAACCAACTGAGCCACCCAGGCGCGCAAAGTGTTGGTTTTTTAAAACACTGGTATGTTCCAGTTAGAGTAAGATAAACCTGGTAACAGAATAAAAAAGCAATCTGTTAAAAAATATGCAGTTGAATATG
>NW_028038117.1:0-500 GCF_054177405.1 Leptonychotes weddellii | reverse complement strand
TGAATAGTGATTAGGATTTTATTCTTCAAGTTGCATAATTGGTTTTTATTTTAAACTCTTGTTATTTGTTTTTAATTTTCTTTTATTGTCCTTAGACTGTGGGGCAAATGCATCATCCAATAAAATCATTAATGATTTCTTTGAAAACTGGTATACGATTATTTTCTACAAATGTTTGATTATTATTCTGAGCGACAGAGAAGTCTTTGTCTTCAGGAAGCAGTTTGCTATATAGCTATTAATTTACAATTTATTTATTATGTTTCATAGATCCTGTAGTTTTTCTCCATTTGATCTGCCCAAGGCTGAGAGATGTGTTCACCTTTGCTAACTCTTGATGTACATTTAAATCTCTCCTTGTATTTCTAGCCGTTTCCTTACTATAATATCGAGCTAAGTAAGGTTGATGACAGCTGTTTCTTCAGTACACACCACAGATCTTGTCAGTTTAAAAGACCCTCCTTAGCTGTTGGATGCTTTCCGGTCCTGCATGTGGGTCT
>NW_028038116.1:0-500 GCF_054177405.1 Leptonychotes weddellii | reverse complement strand
GATCTATAATGATTTACAGCAGGGGCTTAGTAAGGCATATTCTTCCATGTACATAGGATTAGTCCCACGTGTATGATAAGAATCTTTAAAGCAGGACAAGGGAACAAAGAGGGGAGTGCACAGTGTGCTATTTACAGGACAAGGAGCAAAGAGCGGAGTGTACAGTGTGCTATTTACAGGGCCAGGGAACAAAGAGGGGAGTGCCCAGTGTGCTATTTACAGGTGGCTTCTTATCTACCAAACATCTGCTGCGTACTTCAGAACAGACCACATACCTCCCAAGGGCATTTCACTCTAATCCTTTCAGCTTATTTTTAACCCTGCAATCTCGAGTTTTCTCAGAGACCTCGGAACCTGAACGAATATGCACCAGTGATTTTTGTGGTGTTTTGTTTCCCACAGTCCACTGTGTCATTCACTGTTATTATTGTATCATCATCCATGTGTTCTTTAATTTTGTTATTAATTGGTTTATGTCATTGGCTGCTCCCATGTTAGGG
>NW_028038115.1:0-500 GCF_054177405.1 Leptonychotes weddellii | reverse complement strand
TTATAACATATATGTAGTTTTTACTGATATTTTCATGTGTTAAAGGGCAATTTAGGGGCGCCTGGGTGGCTCAGTTGGTTAAGCGACTGCCTTCGGCTCAGGTCATGATCCTGGAGTCCCAGGATCGAGTCCCGCATCGGGCTCCTTGCTCAGCGAGGAGTCTGCTTCTCCCTCTGACCCTCCCCCCCTCATGCTCTCTGTATCTCATTCTCTCTCAAATGAATAAATAAAAAAATAAAATCTTTAAAAAAAAATAAAAATAAAAACACATGAAGAAAAACTTTAGCTAGAGGACATTTAGACCCAGGCGCCCCCATGTGTTTTTATTGGTAAGCCCCCAGTGGAGCCCCATAGCAGCTGAGCCACTGAATCATCCAGAACAGATGAGATTAATGACATCCTGACACAGCTTACTTCATCTTTATATCTAAACAGCTTTACTCTTAAGAACAGTTTCATTTTGTCATAAACAAGTATGTTTGAAATCATATCAAATCAGT
>NW_028038114.1:0-9858 GCF_054177405.1 Leptonychotes weddellii | reverse complement strand
TGGTATCATAATTCCGGACTTCACTCTATTACAAAGCTGTAATCATCAAGACAGTATGGTACTGGCACAAAAACAAACACATAGATTAACGGAACAGAATTGAGAGCCCAGAGCTCCCTGTTCAGCAGGGAGTCTGCTTCTCCCTCTGGCCCTCCCCCCTCTCATGTGCTCTCTCTCTCTCTCTCTCTCATTCTCTCTCTCAAATAAATAAATAAAATCTTAAAAAAAAAAAAAAAAAGAATTGAGAGCCCAGAAATGGACCCTCAACACTATGGTCAACTAGTCTTTGACAAAGTAGGAAAGAATGTCCAATGGAAAAAAAACAGTCTCTTCAACAAATGGTGCTGGGAAAATTGGACAGCCACATGAAGAAGAATGAAACTGGACCATTTCCTTACACCACACACAAAAATAGACTCAAAATGGATGAAAGACCTAAACGTGAGACAAGAATCCTTCAAAATCCCAGAGGAGAACACAGGTAGCAACCTCTTCGACTTCAGCTGCAGCAACTTCTTCCTAGACACATCGCCAAAGGCAAGGGAAGCAAGGGCAAAAATGAACTATTGGGACTTCATCAAGATAAAAAGCTTTTGCACAGCAAAGGAAACAATCAACAAAACCAAAAGACAACTGACCGAATGGCAGAAGATATTTGCAAATGACATATCAGATAAAGAGCTACTGTCCAAAATCTGTAAATAACTTATCAAACTCATTGTGGTTTTGATTTGTATTTCCCTGATGGCTAGTGATGTTGAGCATTTTTCATGTGTCTATTAGCCATTTGTATGTCTTCTTAGGAGAAGTTTCTGTTCATGTCTTTTGCTCATTTTTTTACTGGGTTATTTGTTTTTTGAGTGTTGAGTTAATACTTTATGTGGAAAACCTAAAGACTCCACCCCCAAATTACTAGAATTCATACAGCAATTCAGCAATGTGGCAGGATACAAAATCAATGCAGAGAAATCAGTTGCTTTTCTATACACTAACAATGTAACTGTAGAAAGAGAAATTAAGGAATTGATTCCATTCACAATAGCAACAAAAACCATAAGATACCTAGGAATAAACCTAACTGAAGAGGTAAAGGATCTATACTCTAGAAACTACAGAACCCTTATGAAAGAAGTTGAAGAAGACACAAAAAGATGGAATAACATTCCATGCTCATGGATTGGAAGAATTAACATTGTTAAAAGGTCTATCCTGCCCAGAGCAATCTACATTTTCAATGCCATCCTTATTAAAATACCATTGGCATTTTTCAAGGAGCTGGAGCAAACAATCCTAAAACTTGTAGGGAACCATAAAAGACCATGAATAGCCAAGGGAATGTTGAAAAAGAAAAAAAAAGTTGGGGGTATCACATTGCCTGACTGCAAGCTATATTACAAAGCTGTGATCACCCAGACAGCATGGTATTGGCACAAATACAGACACATAGACCAATGGAACAGAATAGAGACTCCAGAAATGGACCCTCAACTCTCTGGTCAACTAATTGTTGACAAATCAAGAAAAAATATCCAATGGAAAAAAGTCTCTTCAATAAGTAGTGCTGGAAAAATTGGACAGCTACATATAGAATGAAACTGGACCATTCTCTTACACCATACACAAAGATAAACTCAAAATGGATGAAAGACCTCAATGTGAGACAGGAATCCATCAAAATCCTAAAGCATAAACAGTAACCTCTTCAACATCAGCCACAGCAACTTCTTTCAAGACACGTCTCCAAAGGCAAGGAAAACAAAAGTAAAAATGGAACTTTTGGGACTTCATCAAGATAAAAAGCTTCTGCACAGCAAAGGAAACAGTCGACAAAACAAAGAGGCAATACATGGAATGGGAGAAGATATTTGCAAATGACATTACAGATAAAGGGCTGATATCCAGTGCTTTCTTCCGTGGACAAAGTCTCTGCAGTTTCCTATCTGTCCATCAGCTGCTTTAGGATTAGTAAGTGGATCTCCCTCAATTATGGTTTAGGCATGTTTCAAACTTTTGCTTTTGTGCTGAATCCCAGAGTGAGTGGGTCTGTGCATGATTCTTTTAGTACATTCTTTATTCTCTACAGTTCTGTGGGTCCCTTGGACTTAATGCCTGTTGATTTTTAAAACCATTTGGGGGCTCATCTTTCTGGTGACAGACCCAAGGGTTGGTGTGTCTCATGTGGGTCACAGTTCCTTTATTCCTTGAGGAAAAAGTTCTGTAGTTTTGGAATCCCTTTCTGATTGTGGGTCACAGTGCCTGATGAGACTGAGTCTTTGCCTCTCTTACCTATCCCGATGCGTATCTTTCATCTTTTGTTGTGAAGGCACTATTCATTTAGTTCTCAGGTCCTTTTCAGAGGAAAATTATTCTATATGTGCCTGTGAACTTGTACCCATGGGACAATGTGAATTCAGGGTCTTCCTATGCTGCCATCTTGAAATTGTCCCCACTCTTGAACAACCAATGGGTTGAAACATTAAAATAAACTTGAGGCAAAAGAAAATGGAAACACAAGATACTAAAATTTATAAGATGCAGAAAGCAGTTCTAAGAGGGAAATTTATAGTGATAAATGCCTACATTAAGAAAAAAGAAAGATCTTGAATAAAAAACCCTTACTTTACACCTCAAGGAACTAGAAAAAGAGGGACAAACTGAACTCAAATTTAGCAGAGGGAAGGAAATAACATATAAGAGCAGAAATAAATGAAATAGAGAATAGGAAAACAATAGAGGGGCACCTAGGTGGCTCAGTCAGTTAAACATCTGACTCTTGATTTTGGCTCAGGTCAAAATCTCAGGGTTATGAGATTTAGCTCTGCACAGGCTTGGAGCCTGCTTAGGATGGATGTTATATGCAAACAATGAATCATGGAACACTACATCAAAAACTAATGATGTACTGTATGGTGACTAACGTAACATAATAAAAAAATAAAAAAATTCTCTTTCTCCCTCTGTCTATCCCCCACTCACTCTCTCTCTCTAAATAAATAAATAAAATAGAGTAGTATAAAAAAAAGAAAAACAATAGAAAAGATCACTGAGACTAAGCTGATTTTTTTGAAAAGATAAACAAAATTGACAAATCTTTAGCTAGATTTAGAAAAAAAACTCAAATAAAATCAGCAATAAAAGATGAAATAATAAAATTAGTACTGCAGAAATTCAAAGGATTTTATGAAACTTTTATGAATAATTACATGTCAACAAATTGTATAATCTAGAAGAAATGGAAAAATTCCTAGAAACCTAAAACCTACCAAGACTGAATCATGAAGAAATAGAAAATCTGAACAGACCAATAATGAATAAAGTGATTGAATCATTAATCAAAATTCTAGCCCTGAAACTAATAATACAGTATGTGTTAACTAAATTGAATTTAAATAAAAAATTTTTAAAAAGCTCCCAACAAAGAAAAGCCCAGAACCAGCTGACTTTACAGATAATTCTACCAAATACTTAAAGAAAAATTAATGCCAATCTTTCTCAAATTCTTCCAAAAAATTGAAGAAGTATAGACTCATTTTACAAGGTCAACATTACCCCGCTATCAAAGCTATACAAGGACACTACAGTAAAATAATGTTACAGGCCAATATTCCTGATAAGCATAGATGCAAAAATCCTCAACAAAATTAGCAAATCAAATTCAACAACACTTTAAAAGGATCATACACCATGATAAAATAAGATTTATCTCTGTAATGCAAGCATGGGTCAAAATACACAAAAATCAATATGTGATATACCATATTAACAAAATGAAGGAATAAAAAACATAATCATCTCAATAAATGCAGAAAAAGACAAAATTAAAATATTTTCAAGATAAAAATTCTCAACAAATTAAGTATAGGATTGTACCTCAATATAAAAAAAATCACATCTGACATGCCCCAAGCTAACATCATACTCAACAGTGAAAAGCTAAGTATTTTTCTTCTAAGACAAGGAATAAGACAAGGCTATCCACTCTCATTATTGTACTGGAGCCTCCAGCTAATGCATCAGGAGAAGGAAATATAGTATACAAATTGGGAAGGAAGACATAAAACTGTCTTTGTTTGCAGATAACATGATAGTCTATGTAGAAAATCTGAAAGAGTCCATAAATTCCTGCAATTTATAAGTGATTATAGCAATGCTGTAGGATACAGTGTTAATATACAAAAGTAAATTGCTTTCTTATATACCAGAAGTAAAGAAATGAAATTTGAAATTAAAAATACAATTCCATCTATATTAGAACCCCAAATATAAAATAATTAGGTTTATCTATCAAATTATGTGCAATATCTATATGAGTAAAACTACAAAATGCTGGTTAATTAAATCAAAGAAGAACTAAATTAATGGAGAGATTTTTCATATCCATGGATAGGAAGACTCAATATTTTGAGGATGTCATTTCTTCCCAAATGGATGTACAGATTCAGTGTAATCTAAATCAAAATTCCAGCAAGTTAGTTTGTGGATATTGAGAAAATGATTCTAAAGTTTATACAGAGAGGCAAAAAGCCCCAAATAGCCAACACAATACTGAAGGAAAAGAACGAAGTTGGAGGACTGACACTACCCAACTTCAAGGCATACTATAAAGTTACAATATCTAGACAATACATTATTGATAAAAGAATAGACAAATGAAATAGAATACAGTGCCCAGAAATAGACCCACACAAATATAATCAACTGATCTTTGACAAGGGAGCAAAGGCAATAGAATGGAGAAAAGATAGTCTCTATAATAAATGGTACTGGAATAACTGGACATTCACATGTGAAAAAAATGAATATAGACACAGACCTTATACAGTTCATAAAAAATAAGTCAGAATGGATCACAGGCCTAAATTTAAAATGCAAAACTATAAAACTCATATGAGATAATATATCAGATAAAAGACTATCACCTAAAATATGCAAAAAACCCTCTTAAAATTGAACAATAAAGAACAAAAACAACTTGATTAAAAAATGGGCCAAAGATTGTATATGTCATTTGCAAATATCTTCTCCCATTCCATAGGTTGCCTTTTAGTTTTGTTGATTGTTTCTTTTGCCATGTAGAAGCTTTTTATTTTGATGTAGTCCCGATAGTTTATTTTTTGCTTTTGTTTCCTTTGCCCCAGGAGACATATCTAGAAAGAAGTTGCTACAACCTATACCAAAGAAATTACTGCCTTTGTTCTCTTTTAGTATTTTTTGTTTTCAGGTCTCACATTTAAGTCTTTAATCCATTCTGATTTTTTTTGTGTGTATGGTGTAGTGGGGGGATGGGTTAAATAGGTGTTGGGATTAAGGAGTGCACTTGTGATGAACACTAGGTGAAGAATGGAATTGTTGAATCACTATATTGTACACCTGAAACTAATAAAACACTGTATGTTAAAAACAATTGGGTCAAAGAACTTTAACAGACACCTTGCCAAAGAAAGTATACAGATAACAAATGAGCATATGAAAAGATGTTTCACTTCATATGATATGATGGAAATGCAAACTAAAACAATGAGACACCACTAAGCACTTATTAGAATGGCCAAAATCCAGAACAGTGATACCAAATGCTGGTGAGGATGTGGAGCAACAGGAACTCTTATTCATTTCTGGTGGGAATGCAAAATAGCATAGCCATTTTGGATGACAATTTGGCAGTTTCTTTCCAAACCAACCATATTCATGCCATATGATCCAGGAGTCACCCTCCATGGTATTTACCCAAAGCTAATGTCTACACAAAAAACAGCACAAAGATACTTATAGAAACTTTATTCATAATTGCCAAAACTTGAAAGCAACCATGATGTCCTTCAGTAGATGAATGGATAAATAAACTGTAATGTATCTAGACAGGGAATATCATTCAGAGCTAAAAAGTAAAGAGCTATCCAGCTATGAAAAGAAATAGAGAAAACTTAAATACATATTACTAAGTGAAAGAAGCCACTCTGAAATGCTTACTTACTGGATAATTCCAACTATATGACATATATGATATTCTGGAAAAGGCAAAACTATTAAAAGATCAATGGTTGTCTGGTGCTAGGCAGAAGGGGAGGATACATGGGCAGAGCACAGAGAATTTTTAGGGTTGTGAAACTATTCTGTATGATATTATAATAGGGGATACATGTTGTATACTTGTCCAGAAACAGTGTACAACACTAAGACTAAACCCTAATGTAAACTATGGACTCGGGGTGATAATGTACCCACGTAAGCTTATCAGTTGTAACAAATGTACCACTCAGGTGGGGAATATTGATAATGGGGGAAGCTATGCATATGTGGGGCCCAGGCCATATGGGAAATTACTGTACTTTCTGCTTAGTTTTGCTGTTAACCTAGAACTGCTCTATAAAACATAGTCTATTTAAAAAAAACAGTTTAACTTATCTAATTTTAATACTAATATAATTTCAGGCATTATTAGGGAGAGTCTTTTAAAACAATGCATTTTTGTGAGGAAATAAATTGGAATAAATTCGAGGTATTTTTTTCTTAGAAACAAATCAAGTAGAAATCTGATTTTTTAAAAAAGAGAAATTAAGTTAATTTCTGTTATTTTGGCCAAGATCCCTCATATCCTCTTGGATCTGGAGAGTGGGGTGGAGTTTCCCTTGGCTGGCAAGCTCTTTTTTATAACTTCCTTTCTCCAAATCCACATGCTGTGCAAGATATCCACACTTCACAGTAGGCACCAACAGGCCAAGGATTTGGATGAGAATTTGGCCAAATTATAGTCTTGTTTTATGGAAAAAAGGTTAATGGATTAAAAATTAAGTCAGGATAGGGGCGCCTGGGTGGCTCAGTTGGTTAAGCCACTGCCTTCGGCTCAGGTCATGATCCTGGAGTCCCGGGATCGAGTCCCGCATCGGGCTCCCTGCTCGGCAGGGAGTCTGCTTCTCCCTCTGACCCTCCTCCCTCTCATGCTGTCTCTCATTCTCTCTCTCTCAAATAAATAAATAAAATCTTTAAAAAAAAAAAAATTGGGCGCCTGGGTGGCTCAGTTGGTTAAGCGACTGCCTTCAGCTCAGGTCATGATCCCAGAGTCCTGGGATCGAGTCCCACATCGGGCTCCGGCTCAGCGGGGAGCCTGCTTCTCCCTCTGACCCTCTCCCCTCTCATGCTGTTTCTCTCCTGCTCACTCTCTAATAAATAAATAAATAATCTTTAAAAAAAAATTAAGTCAGGATAAAAGAGTGGGATGGAATACTGTAGTGTAGAAATATATTTTTAAAAATGTATGTATTTTTCCAAAATTTAGAAAGGGGCCAATCCAGGGGTCTGCATATCACTGTGGCAATTGGCCAGTAGAGTGAAAGAGTAAACTAAAAGTAAAGAGTGAGCAACATGAGGGCTCTTAGAGTCATCTACTCCAGCGTTCTCAGATCCTAGATGATCTCCAAGGCTCATAATTGAATTGTAATGAAAAACTGTCAGAAATTCAGTTAGAAGCAAAACAAAACCTAGGCTCTGTCTCAAACATATGCTTTTGTCCCTTCACCACACAGCTTCTATGATTAGCCCTTTAAAACAATTCTTTGTTTCCATATTTGTAAAATAAGAATTTAACAGCTTATATGTCTACTTCACATTGTGTAGAAGACTTAAAGAAAAAACATCAGAACAGAATTCTGGTATTCTGTAACCCTATTGGCTCTTCATTTCTAAGGCTACGTGAACAGCATGAGGTGAAACAAAAACTAACGCTCCTTTTCCTTTCTAAATGGTTATTTAATTTTTATTTCCTGGGGGGAAGAGGTTAATAGTTTTGGATAGTACCTTACCTATGGGGAAGGAACAGGACTTGAGAAAATTAATTTCAAGCCCTTCCGGGACTTCAAGCCTAGGAAGAGGGATATGAGCCTGAACCTCCGCATGAGGAATCTCTGGCTCCTATCTCTATCACTAATGGTGTTTCCCTGTTTGCCTTTCCTGCTCTCTTGGTTCCCATGGTACCCTGGGCACAAAACCCATATTGCTACCTGGGAGACTGGCCACCCTTTGTTTTTAGGTTTTGGACTCTTACCTGGCATCATTGGCAAGGGTGTGCTCCAGATAGGTCTCATCATTTCCATGGTTCCATCCAATCCCTTCCTGATGATCTCCCCTCCTGCCCTGTCCACCATGGTATGCTCCAGGACCATATTGAAGAGGCAGAAGGGCTTCACTAGCAGATGCA
Organism: Leptonychotes weddellii; assembly: GCF_054177405.1. Classification (NCBI taxonomy): domain Eukaryota; kingdom Metazoa; phylum Chordata; class Mammalia; order Carnivora; family Phocidae; genus Leptonychotes; species Leptonychotes weddellii. The sequence continues at coordinate 1,664 of NW_028038114.1, read as the reverse complement.
GCTGCGGGGCAGTGGGTCAAGGACTGGCAGGAGGTGAGGGACCAGGGTCCCCAGGGCCGATGGGGGGTCTCTTGCAGCGTGAGTCCAGACGCCACTCTCTTCATAGTCAAAGGCGGGTCTGGGTGAAAGTTAAGGAGGAAGGGGGTAATTCCTGGATTAATTAAAGACAGCCAGAGTTGAGGAAGTTTCCTCTCCTAGCTCCACCATTCCTGTGCAGTGTTCTCTGGCAAGTCATTATCCATCTCTGGGCCTTAATTTCCTCTTCTGTTTGCCCTACCTCTAACTTCTTTGATTTAGGGAAAGGCAGCCACACTAATCTCAATTTCACCTTCCCCCAAAGCTGTTTGAGAACCTTAGCTATTGCAATAAGAGTCTCTTGAAGCCCTTGTTCCTAATCTCCTTAACTGAGAGCAGTAGGTTCTGTCATCAAGGCAGACATGGCAGCTGAAGAGCCCTCCTCCCCCCCCCATTCCTGGGTCAGAGCCAGATATTATACTACCAACAGCTTACCTTTTCTTGTCTCCTTAATTTCAGATAACATCAAGATGCCCAAGATTGAGGAAACTGTGCTCCAAAATGATCCCAGTGAAGCAGAGAGTGGGGCTTATAAGCCTAAAACACCAGGGCAGAGCCAGGAAAACAAGAGCTTCTGTTTAGATGACCGCTCTTCTGGTAGGTCTAGAATTCTATCAACACATCTTGGGGGAATGCTTGATAGTAGTTAACATTAAAGGAATAGACTGCCTGTGGCTTAAGTGTCTTTAAGGAGCATGAAAGTTTCCTGCAAACTTGCATTTTTCCTTCCTCATCCTACTTCTCCTCTTTTGGATTATTACTTTTGTTGTCTTTTTCCCCCTTCTAATATTTACATATAGGACCTAGGATCCTTACTGGCAAGTAAAATTAAAAGACATTTTGGCCATAGAGAAAGAGGCCAACAAAGCATAATAACTTGTGTTTGACAAGACTTGAGAGTATTTGAGTTAGTTCAAAACATTGGAAATAGATTGCACATTTATTTATTATTTATTTATAAAATCCAGAATAATTGACATGCAGTTTATATTAGTTTCAGGTGTACAATACTGTGATTCAAAAATTCTGTATATTACTCAGTGCATGATAATTGTACTCTTAATCCCTTTCAACTATTTCACTCATTCCCCCCCACCCACCTACTCTCTGACAACCACCAGTTTGTTCTCTATATTTAAGAGCTTCTAAAAAAATTTTTAATTCCAGTATGGTTAACATATAGTGTTATATTAGTTTCAGGTGTACAATATACTGATCCACCAATTCTATACATTAGTCAGTGCTCATCATCATAAGTGTACTCTTAATCCTCTTCACCTATTTCACCCATCCCCCCACCCACCTCCCCTCTGGTAACCATCAGTTTTTTCTCTATAGTTAAGATTCTGTTTCAAAGAAAAAGAGTCTGTTTCTTGGTTTGTCTCTCTTTTTTTACATTACCCTTTGTTTGGCTTCTTAAATTTCATATATGAGTGAAATCATATGATATTTGTCTTTCTCTGACTGACTAACTTCACTTAGCATTACACCCTCTAGATCCACTCATGTTGTTGCAAATGGCAAGATTTCATTCTTTTTTATGGCTGTGTAATATTCCATTGTGTATATACACCACATTTTCTTTTTTT
>NW_028038113.1:0-500 GCF_054177405.1 Leptonychotes weddellii | reverse complement strand
TTCGCAAATATCTTCTCCCATTCCATAGGTTGTCTTTTAGTTTTTTTTTTATTTTTTCTTTTTTTTCTTTTATTTTTCTTATGTTAATCCCCATACATTACATCATTAATTTTAGATGAAGTGTTCCATGATTCATTGTTTGTGCATAACACCCAGTGCTCCATGCAGAATGTGCCCTCCTCAATACCCACCACCAGGCTAACCCCTCCTCCCACCCCCCTCCCCTCTAGAACCCTGTTTGTTTTTCAGAGTCCATCGTCTCTCATGGTTCGTCTACCCCTCCGGTTTCCCCCGCTTCATTCTTCCCCTCCCGCTACCTTCTTCTTCTTCTTTTTTTTTTTCTTAACATATATTGCATTATTTGTTTCAGAGGTACAGATCTGAGATTCAACAGTCTTGCACAATTCACAGCGCTTACCAGAGCACATACCCTCCCCAGTGTCTATCACCCAGTCACCCCGTCCCTCCCACCCCACCCCCCACTCCAGCAACCCTCAGTT
>NW_028038112.1:0-500 GCF_054177405.1 Leptonychotes weddellii | reverse complement strand
TTCTGGAAGGTAGGACGTGCGGAGAAGTGAATCCGAGGCGATATTCGGGAGGATAGACGGCGGGGGAGGGGCCTCTGTCGGCCACTTCTGGCAAGTGATAGAGCCGCGGAGCACAAAATCGGAACTTCTAAAAGTCTGCTCCACTGAGGGACGTCACTCTGGTGGCTAAGCGGGGGGTGGAACCCTCCGGGACAGTGTGGTCTCAGGACCCTCAGGGTCACAGAAACCGGGGCTGCCTGAGTGAGGCAGAGCTCCCAGGCATCGGAGCAGGGAAGCCGGCTGCAGAGGCGGAGCCCAGGCGCCGGCTCTCAGCTCGGGGTTGCCATAAACCATGACCCGCGGCACAGTCGGGCCACTGCTCCTCCAGCAGGGACCCAACAAGCGGCAGATCCGGGGAGACTCACCTTCCTCCCCGGGGAGGAGCCGCGGGGGAGTGCACCACAGGGATCTGCTGGGTTTGGAGACTCAACCCGGGGTCCAGTGCCAGAGATAGAAACGCG
>NW_028038111.1:0-500 GCF_054177405.1 Leptonychotes weddellii | reverse complement strand
GGCACCAAATGCGCTACTGCTTGCCCCGTTTGCTAGGGTGCTACTACCAATGGCTGTACTATATTCGCCTTGTGCTTTGCTAGAGGCGCCAGAGGCTGTACTAGAGAAGCCTTTTGCCGTACTAGAGAAGCCAGTGGCTGTGCTAGAGATGCCATCTGCGGTGCTAAAAGCGCCAGTGGCTGTGCTAGAGTCATCATTTGCTTTGCTAGAGGCGCCAGCTGCTGTGCTATTAAAGCCTCTTGCCGTGCTAAAGCTACCATATGCTGTGCTAGAGTCGCCAATGGCTAAACTTGAGGCGCCTGTTGCGGTACTAGAGTCGCCCTTTGCCTGACTAGAGGCGCCAGTGGCTGTACTTGATTCGCCTTCTGCCAAACTAGAGTCACCAGTCGCTGTGCTAGACTCGCCAGATGCCGTACTATAGCCACCAGTTGCTGTGCTGTAGTCACCAGTTGCTTGTGAGCCTGCGCCTGATGCGATAGATTTAGCGCCTAGTGCTATCG
>NW_028038110.1:0-500 GCF_054177405.1 Leptonychotes weddellii | reverse complement strand
CACGCACGTGCACACACACACACACAGAAACAACTGAATATGACAAAAGGCTAACAGAAATGAACGTGTGAAAGGGTGTATGAGAGTTCTCTGTATTATTCTTGCATCTTTCCTCTGAGTCTGAAATAAAGTAATATATATTTTTAAATTTTTTTTTTAAGGTTTTATTTATTTATTTGGGAGAGAGAGAGAGAGACAGCGAGAGAGGGAACACAAGCAGGGGGAGTGGGAGAGGGAGAAGCAGGCTTCCCGCGGAGCAGGGAGCCTGATGCGACCTGAGCCAAAGGCAGATGCTTAACACCTGAGCCACCCAGGCGCCCCTGAAATAAAGCAATATTGATTCTGGCCATTTTTTGGTCTTTTTCTGTTATTCAGTAGATATGAAATAAAAAAAAACAAACTGAGGGGTGCCTGGGTGGCTCAGTTGGTTAAGCGACTGCCTTCGGCTCAGGTCATGATCCTGGAGTCCCTGGATCGAGTCCCGCATCGGGCTCCCTGCT
>NW_028038109.1:0-500 GCF_054177405.1 Leptonychotes weddellii | reverse complement strand
TAAGTTTTCTCCACATGTAATAAGCCAGGTCTGCGGAGTAAGGGCTAGCAAATGCACCTTCACGGGTAACCACCGCAGTTTGAAGTGGCTGCAAGGGATGTGTGATGATCAAGAAATTGAATCAAGATCCAGGTTGTGTATTTTAATTTCCACATTTTTACCACTTTGAGTGTTACCTCATCTCCCTCTTTCCCATGGGGGCGTGCTGAGGTTTCCCTCCCACTTTTCATCACTGGGAGACAGAACACTGTCGGTGTTCTGGGTGCAGGGCAGAGAGTGAGTTTGCATGCTGCTGCCCTAAGACTCCCCTGAAAGTGTGGCCGCACAGACTAGCACAGGAGGCTCTTCCTCACTTGGCCCCAGCCCAGCTTTCCAGCCTCATCAGCCACCTCCACGTGACCTGCTGTTCTAACATGTCCTTTCTTCCCGCAGCTCCTCAGACTGTTGGTTCCAGCAGACGGGAGTCCTCCTCCTGTGGGTCTCACCTCTCCCTACCCTAC
>NW_028038108.1:0-500 GCF_054177405.1 Leptonychotes weddellii | reverse complement strand
GGTTGTTGGAATACAAAGCCACAAGGTGGACACCTAAAGAGGTCCCAAATGCAGTAACATCCAACCCTCCCACAAATAGTTACTGAGCACCTACTAAGTGCCTGGCTGGGGGCCAGTGCACAGAACTGTAACCTTGATCACAGGCAGGCTCCCGGCTGGAGCCACAGGCCAGGTGGGTGGGAGGGAAACTTCACAAAGGGAGGTGCTGTGCGTTCCTGGCCTGGGCCCGCGGGGACATCCGCCATCACACTGGACCCCTTGCTTGGGGGCTCAACCGTGCCAGCCCCTTTTCCTATGCAGCCCGAGTCCGTTCTTCCCTCTGCTGGGCGCTGTTTCTTTGCCTCTTGGCCCGCATCTGTCTCTTCATCCTGTTCCAGTCCTTCAGAGCACCTCCCTGTTCACAAATCCCCCTTCCTTTGTTACTGCATTTGGGACCTCTTTAGGTGTCCACCTTGTGGCTTTGTATTCCAACAACCTGCCCAAGCGCAGCCAGGATGCAG
>NW_028038107.1:0-500 GCF_054177405.1 Leptonychotes weddellii | reverse complement strand
CCATAGTTTTTGTTTCCATAGTAGGGGGACTATATCTGCTGCAATCTGCTATATTATATATCTGGGACGATTAAATCCGAAGTTCAAGGACATGTCAGTATAAATAGAATTTTAGTTTGCAGATCTCATTTTTTCACAGTGATCAGCGACAGGTAGGCATAAGAGGTTATAGTGTCAAACAAGAATACGACCGTTAATAATGACCCAAGCAATAACGAGCCTAATAGCCCTTCTAACAATAGTAGGAGACGTAGCTGGATAAACAAGCTGATTCCTAATTGGGTTTTGGCTTATGACACTGCTATCTTACCTGCCGATATCGTTGCGGGTATCGTGGTGGGAGTATTGGTTATCCCTCAAAGCTTAGGCTATGCGGTACTTGCTGGGCTGCCTCCAGTATTTGGTTTATATGCCTCGATTGTGCCTGTTTTACTGTATGCATGGGTTGGTTCTAGCAATGTACAAGCCATTGGCCCTGTGGCTATCACCGCCATTATGAC
>NW_028038106.1:0-500 GCF_054177405.1 Leptonychotes weddellii | reverse complement strand
TGAATAGTGATTAGGATTTTATTCTTCAAGTTGCATAATTGGTTTTTATTTTAAACTCTTGTTATTTGTTTTTAATTTTCTTTTATTGTCCTTAGACTGTGGGGCAAATGCATCATCCAATAAAATCATTAATGATTTCTTTGAAAACTGGTATACGATTATTTTCTACAAATGTTTGATTATTATTCTGAGCGACAGAAAAGTCTTTGTCTTCAGGAAGCAGTTTGCTATATAGCTATTAATTTACAATTTATTTATTATGTTTCATAGATCCTATAGTTTTTCTCCATTTGATCTGCCCAAGGCTGAGAGATGTGTTCACCTCTGCTAACTCTTGATGTACATTTAAATCTCTCCTTGTATTTCTAGCCGTTTCCTTACTATAATATCGAGCTAAGTAAGGTTGATGACAGCTGTTTCTTCAGTACACACCACAGATCTTGTCAGTTTAAAAGACCCTCCTTAGCTGTTGGATGCTTTCCGGTCCTGCATGTGGGTCT
>NW_028038105.1:0-500 GCF_054177405.1 Leptonychotes weddellii | reverse complement strand
CTAAAACACAACTCTTCAAATTTAAGGAAAACTTCATGATAATTCAACATACATATTCAGTTGGCTGAAGGGGAGAGAATAGATTGCCAAGGGCTTTAAGTAAACTCTCAGCTGACAGAAGGTGAGCAAGGATTATTCCCCAAGAGAATTCACTAAAAGCAAGACTGAATTTGAGGATGTGGTCTTTTTTTTTTTTTTGTACACAGCCCAGGTCGACCAGCTGCCAGTAGTACTTGCAGATTATTACTTAGGAAGCTGGGGGGGGTGGGGGAGAAAAATTCCTACAATCAGAGAGTCACGGAAGGCCAAGCGGGCAAAATTCTTCTTCAAAGCGTTTGGAGACGTGGCAGGACTTACCCCCCCACAGCAGGACAGGACAAGTACTCCCCTAAATGGGCTTGTGAGCAGAGATTCAGAGCCCGCACCTTGTCAACTGAGCCAAGCTCTTTAATACACAAACTATCTCACAGATAAACAATACAGATCACCAAGGAATACAT
>NW_028038104.1:0-500 GCF_054177405.1 Leptonychotes weddellii | reverse complement strand
TTCCAGGGCACCTGCTGGGGGGAGCCAGAGCCGCCGGGACTGAGGACACCGGGCAGCTATGACATGGCAACCTCTCCCACCAAGGCCCGCACCCCTCGGCTCTGACCTGAGTGTGACTACCGTTTGTCATCGGGGTGACACCAAGGCGTGGCCTGGGGAGGCTTCAGGCCCTGTCCATTCCCTCCCACTCCCCCAAACTTGCCCCAAATAACCAGGGAGAGTGCTCTGGAAAAGAGCAACAGATATGCCCCCTAAAGCCCCTTCTAGTCAAATTGCCCAAAGTTTCTTGCCTATGGAAATTCTGCCGCTGTGTGCCCTCAGGCTAGCTACAGAACCTCTCTGAGCTTCACCTCTTCCATGCAATGGAAATAATGATAGCGATGTCCCCCAGAGCAGGCAGTCTAAGCCAGGAGATAGCACATAAAGAGCAGCCCAGCCCAACAGCACCTCTCAGGGAAGCACATGGTGAGGAGCAGTTCTCGACACTTCTCTCTTGACTT
>NW_028038103.1:0-9859 GCF_054177405.1 Leptonychotes weddellii | reverse complement strand
TCTCTCTGTCAAATAAATAAATCTTTAAAGAAAAAAAAAAGGTTGAATTCCAAATGTGAGCTAATATCCTTTTAATGGATGTTTAAATGGAAAACTTCTTACTTTGATTGTCCTTAAGGTATTATTTATTTTAAAGTGGTTTATTGGGGCGCCTGGGTGGCTCAGTCGTTAAGCGTCTGCCTTCGGCTCAGGTCATGATCCCAGGGTCCTGGGATCGAGCCCCACATGGGGCTCCCTGCTTGGCGGGAAGCCTGCTTCTCCCTCTCCCACTCCCCCTGCTTGTGTTCCCTCTCTCGCTGTGTCTCTCTCTGTCAAATAAATAAATAAAATCTTTAAAAAAAAAAAAAAAGTGGTTTATTATTAAGATTGATCAGGGATAATATAAATTGTATTTGAAGTAATTGACTTAATCCTATTCTGGATAGGATTTTGTTTTTTATACAGTTGACCCTTGAACAATGCAGGGGTTAGGAGAACTGAACCCCTGGACACTTGAAAATACTCGTATAATTTTGACTCCCCCAAAACTTAACTACTAATAGCCTACTATTGACTGGAAGCCTTACCGGTAACATAAATAGTCGATTAACACATATTTTTTATATGTATTATAAACTATCCATATGGTAAAGTAAGCTAAAGAGAAGAAACGGTTATTAAGAAAATCATAAGGAAGATGGGGTGCCTGCATGGCTCAGTAGGTTGGCCATCCGAATCTTGATTTCTGCTCAGGTCATGATCTCATGGTTCTGGAATTGAGCCCCTTGTTGGGCTCCGTGCTCAGCGGGGAGTCTGAGAATTTTCTCTCCCTCTCCTTTTGCCCCTCACCCCACTTGCACACTTTCTCCCTTTCTATCTCTAAAATAAATAAATAAATCCTTTTTAAAAAAACCATAAGGAAGAGAAAATACATTTGCAGTACTATACTGTAAAAAAATCTGTGTATAGGTGGACCTGTACAGTTCACACTTGTGTTTTTCAAGGGCTAAATGTATATTTTAAATGTATTTTTATTGCAGCTACTATATATTGAGTACTTAGGAGCCAGGCAGTATGCTAAGCGTTTTATATGTTACTTTCATTCTTTTGTCAATCTTAAAGGATAAGTGGTAGTATCTACCTGATTTTCAAAATAGGAAAATAGGCTTAATGTAATAAAGAACTTGCTTAAGCCTATTTGTTAATAAGTGACAGAGCAGGAGGTTAAAGCATAGGTCAGTCTTGTTTTGTAGCCTATGCTCTAAATAGCTTATACTATACTATTTAAGCTCAGACATTAAGTCATAACAGAGTCTGGATTGTTTCAGTGTTCGGCGTTGCTGATTCTCTGACTTGTAAAGACATCTTTATGTCTCCCAAAGTTGATCCTTTTCCTATATATTTATTATGTACTTAAATAGACTTCTATTGTGAGGAACATGAATGGGCTCTATTTAATTTTGACAGTCAAATTCCACATTAAGGGATTATAATTATTCAAGGGATTATAATTATTCAAGTATATACAAACTGGAACTTTTTACCTACTTTCAAGTGAGGAATAGCATTAAGTTTTGTATTGCAATGTTAAGGATTTTGTAGAGAAAGCAAAAGCTACATGTATTTACTAAAAACTAAAATTTCTGTTCTCTTATTCTGAAGCCTTTTATTTGCATAACTGGGAGCTTGTTAGATTCATAATCTCAGCCTGCACTTCACATGTTCTGAATCAGTCTGAATTTTAACAGGATTCCCAGGTGATTCTTCAGTGTATTAAAGTTTGAAAAGCCCTATGAAAAGAGTTTAAGTCAGTATTTTAAAAATAAGTGAAAAAGAATTTTACCAGAGAGGTGGAAGATTTTTTCTCACCTGAGTGTATTTTTTGTACATTGTAGGTGGGTCACCACCACAACCAGTTGTACCAGCTCATAAAGATAAAAGTGGAGCTCCACCAGTTAGAAGTATCTATGATGATATTTCTAGCCCAGGACTTGGATCAACACCTTTAACTTCAAGAAGACAGGTGACATACATACCCGTTTATGATCCATAATGATTTCATGTTTTTGTGTGGATGCACAGTGAGGATCAGTAATTTAAAGTGTTTTTCTGAGGTCTGCTTTAGTGTAACTGTGTTGCACAGAATAAGCACTAAGGACATTTATCATAGAATCTACTTAAATTGTGTTTATCATGAAATGTACTTAAAAATGTAATAGAACACCAGATTATTTTCTCATATCAGTAATTCTGTGGTTTTACAGGTTCTGATCTTATTATTTCAGTTGGTCCTTCCTCAGGGTGAATTTGCAAAGTAGCTATTATGGGCTTCATTTTATCATTGAGGAAACTAGGACACAGAAAGCTTAAGTAATTTGTCAACTAGTCCAGTGGAGCCAGGCTTTAAGCCCAGGCAGTCTTCAATCTAGAGCCAGTGTTTGTAACAGCCATGCTGTGCTAACACTACTGTGGTTAACTCTTGTTTGTAGTGGAAAGGTAGTATGGATTTTTCTTTTAAGTATGAAGTTTAGTAGCCTGTATAGTCACAAGTGTTCTGTCACTACTGTGCTTAGCAGGACTTAAAACAGTGTGTCAGTTAAACTGATAAGTTATTTGAATAAAGACATTTCTGCTGTTTGGTTTGGAGAAATGTTTTGTCTTTCCCTAAACCAAATTTAGCATAGTTATTGGAAAGTTTAAGAATGGTAGGAAGCATCTTTCAGTAAATTTTGACTATTTATAGGCTTGATACGCCTAGCATACTGGGCCTACTTGTTAAGCAAAGCAAAATTAATTCATTGTGTTAAACACCTACCTTCTCTCCAACACTTTTATAACTGCTCTACTGTCCCAACACAGTAGCCACTGGCCAAGTGTGGCTGTTGACACTTGAAATGTGGCCAGTCCTGTACTTAATTGAGATATACTTAAGTGTAAAATACACAACAGATTTTGAAGACTTAGAAAGAATGTACTATCTCACTTACTTTTTTATGTTAATTACATATTGAAAGTGATAATAATTTGGATGTACTAGATTAAATAAACTGTACTTGTTTTTACTTTCTTAATGTGTCTACTATAAAATTTAAAATTACTTATACTGCTTGTGTTATATTTGGACAGTGGTATTCTAACTAAATCAGAATATTCTGGCTTGGGATATTTCTCTAAAGGTTGACAAGTAAATCGGATGTTTAGTTTGGTGTGAGAACCACTGGCTTATAAATTCATGCTAGTTTTCATTACTTCTCTGATGATCAATGAAAGCAAAGGTTGTTTACAGTTATTGCTATGTTCAACATGTTTAAAAGCCTTGTGTCATAATTTGTAGAGAATGTTTTTGACTTAAAGGTTGGTAAGAATATTATTATTAAAGCCCAAATTAGTTTTGCCCCCTGAGGCTTTGCTCAGCCTCTTTCTAATCATGAAAGAAACTGGCATTAAGAATTGAACAATAAAGTATTTTGTATCTCTCTTAACATTATTTCAACATTTGGTTCTGGTTGCTAGATAATAGCTAGATTTTAGATTTCCTTAATCAGAGTTTGTTACAAAAGAATCTATATTTGTATATTTACTTCTGGAGAAAGAGTCTATTCTTACTCTTGATTAGATATTGTTGTCTTTGTTTATAGAAGGACTTTTAACTGTTTAATCTTTTTTTTTTTAAAGATTTTATTTATTTATTTATTTGAGAGAGAGAGAGAGAGAGAAACAGCATGAGAGGGGAGAGGGTCAGAGGGAGAAGCAGGCTCCCCGCTGAGCCGGGAGCCCAATGTGGGACTTGATCCCAGGACTCTGGGACCATGACCTGAGCCGAAGGCAGTCGCTTAACCAACTGAGCCACCCAGGCGCCCTTAACTGTTTAATCTTTAATTTTCTCACATTTAAAGGAATTAGTATTGATAATTTTCCTGCTTTGTAACTTCCTACTAGTAGAGACAGAGATGTGCTGTCTTTATTATATAGACTGATTTGAATCTGTATTATTTCATGGTTTGTAAATATCTGTTTAAAAATGGGATTCTGCCATCTTTGTATTTTTCTGTGTGAGCTTGGTGATATGAAGAATCACCATGCTCTCTGTTATTTCAAATACTATACCTTAGGAACTAAAAACAAATAGCAGAGTTACTTTCTACTAAAAATAGTGCCTTTATCTGATGTAGCTTATTTTAAACAAATAATATGCTAAAGGATCTAGCATATTTTAGATTAATACTGCTCAACTTAAAAAGGAAAAAAGTTGGAGTACTCTTAGATTGTGAACTAATTAGAGGCATCTGTTAGTACTTGGTAGACATGCAATTGTCTGTTAAATAAGACCTTTCAACGCTTACTGTGTTATGGTTATGTTTAGAACTTTGTGCTTTTACTTTAACACTTTATTCTATTTTCATGTAGCCAAACATTTCAGTAATGCAGAGTCCTCTTGTTGGAGTTATGACAACTACTCCTACCCCTGGAACAGGTAAATAACGCTGTTTAACATCAGACTCTTCTCTCCTCTTTGAGATAATATAAGACTTTGTTGATCATTGCCAAAATTTTTTCTTTTATATTTCAAACTCGGAGACTTTCTCAAATGTTAGTAACTTCATTCAGAGAGGAAATACTTTGTATATTGGCTTTTTTTTTTTTCTGAATTTATAGGTAGGATGTGATAGTCTCAAAATATTAAGAGTTTAAAAAAACTTTTTTTTTTAAAAGATTTATTTATTTATTTGAGAGAGAGAGAGCACGAGTGAGGGAGGGTCAGAGGGAGAAGCAGACTCCCTGTTGAGCAGGGAGCCCGATGCGGGACTCGATCCTGGGACTCCAGGATCATGACCTGAGCTGAAGGCAGTCGCTTAACCAACTGAGCCACCCAGGCGCCCACACACTTTTTTTTTTTTTTTTTAAAGATTTTTATTTATTTAGAGAGCATGCACGCAAGAAGAGGGGGAGGGACAGAGGGAGAGGGGGAGAGAGAATCTCAAGCAGACTCCATGCATGGAGCCTGTTGTGGAGCTCAATCCCATGACCCTGAGATCATGACCTGAGCCGAAATCAAGAGTCAGCCACCCAGTTGCCCCCCCAAAAATACATACTGAATAGTGTCTTCTGAATTACTAAAAACTGTAATTTAAAAAAGAGATGTTGCAATTGGGAAGAAAAGGAATACAGAGACTGAGGAATAAAGGTGTTTCAAAAGCTGTTAATGCATACCTATAAATCTAAATGTCATTAACTGCAAACAACCACTGATTATATGTAGTTTTTCTTGAAAATTAATGGTATTTTTATCACCATCAGCATCATCATTAGCATAATCTTACATATTCATATAATCTGTCAAATGTTCACTCAGCAAATATATGAATACATATATTCATGGGAACTGGGAAACTGAACAAAATATATAAACCTTGCCTCTGTGGAGCTTGCATTTATTTACAGAATTTACATTTATAGATAAAATAATTGTAAGAGTTTGTTAGAAGGTAATGCATTTTATGGAGGAAAATTAAGCAGCAAAGGGGGCAAGGGGGGTGTCAGGGCTTATAGATTTAAATAAGGTAGTATATTAATTTTCTACTGCTGCCATAACAAATTACTACAAACTTAAAGGTGGCTTAAACAATAGTTGTAGAGGTGAGAAGTCTGAAATGGGTCTCAGTGGGCTGAAATCAAGGCATAGGTAGGGCTGTGTTTAGTTTATAGAGGCTCTGGGGGACAATCTGTTTTTTTGCCTTTTCCATCTTCTAGAGGCTACCCATATTTTTTTGCTTGTGATCCCCTTCCACTTCTTCAAAGCAAAACTTTGCATTTTTCTAGTCGTTCTTCTGTAATCACATCTCTGCTCCCCCCCTCCTTCCTTTAAATACCTTTGTGAGTACATTGGACCCTTCTGGATAATCCAGGATAATCTAATTTTAAGGTCAGCTGATTAGCAGCCTTAATTCCATCTGCACCCTTAATTCTTCTTTGCCATGTAACATGGCTTATTCCCAGATTCCAGAGATAAGAACATGGACCTCTCTGGGGGCCATTACTCTGCTTCCTACAGAAAGGTAGAGGAAAAGTAACATTTGCTCAGAAACCTGAACTAAGAAAGGGAGGTACGAACAATGATCTAGAAAGAGGAAATAGCAAGTACAGAGGCACTGAGGTGGGAGTGTATCTGGGGTGTTCAAGGAGGCTAGTGTGAAATGGAGCGAGTGAGGGATTGAATAGTAGGAAATGAGGTCAGAAAGATAATGGGGGACCCGTAGTACAGGGCCTTGTATGTCATGGTATCAACTGATCTTTACCCAGAGAAGGTGGAAAACAAATAGGATGAGACTGCTGCTGTGGTGATTATAGACTTTGGGGTGAGGGGAGGGTAGAAGCAAGAAGACCAGGTAAGAGGCTACTACTGCATTAATCCAAATGAGGGACAAAGCAAGGTGGGAAAAGAGAAAAAAGGAACAACAAAGATGGAACAGAAGAAACAATAGCAAGACAGTAGATTTAAAATGAACCAAATCTACAATTGTTATAAAGCCAAATGTACTGAACACTCCAGCAAAAGGCAGAGATCCTCAGAATGGATAACAAAAGTTATCCATTGGATATTTCCAATGACAGGTTAGATCTTTTTATCTTCTAGGTCCAGGTTTTTTGTAGCAGTCTGAATCTTCATTGGTGGCAGTGTCCTTATAGTCATTTGTAGGTAGATTTCTACTACCAGTTTGATCAAAGCAATTTAGCCTTTTTCTGTTACGTACCTCAGATTTCCGGGATCCACCCACCACCTGGTTCCAAAGCCACTTCCATGTTTTTAGGCATTTGTTATACCAGCAACCCCCTTGTATCAGAATCTGTGTTTTAATTTGCTGCTTTAACAAATTATCACAAATTTAGTAGCTTAAAACAATACAAACGTACTATTTTTTTTTTTAGGATTTTATTTTTAAGTAATCTCTACACTCAACGTGGGGCTCAAACTTAAAACTGTGACATCAGGAGTCTCATGCTCTACCAATTGAGTCAGCCAGGCACTCCCCTCCCCCCTCTTTTTAAGATTTTAAAACAATACAAATTTATTATCTTACAGTTCCTGTATATAAGATGTCTGGGCACAGATTGTTTCTTTGCTTTAGAGCTTAGGTGTTTGGAGGGCTGTGTTCTCTTTTTGAGGTTCTGGGGATAAATCCACTTCCAAGCTCATTCAGGTTGTTGGCTGAATTTACTTCCATGTGAAAGTAAGACTGAGGTCCCTGTTTTTTTGCTAGCTGTTGCCTGGAGGTGTTTCTCAGCTTCTAGAGGCTGCCCTTAATCTTCGGCCTGTGGCTCCCTTTCCATCTTCAAAGACAGCTGTGGCAGATCAAGATCTTTTTTATACTTTCAGTCTCTCTGACCTCCCTCTTCTGTTGTTTCTCTAACTTTTCTGTCATCTGCTGCTATAAGGGCTCATTTGATTACACTGGGCCCACTGGAATAATCCAGGGTAATTCCTTATTTTGAGATCTAACTATTTAATAACCTTCATTCTATCTGTGAAGTCTCTTCTTAGTAGTACCTGGATTAGTGTTTGAATTACCAGTCAACCTAGGGGACAGAAACTTTGAGGGGATATCTTTAGATTTCTGTCTGCCACCTATATCATAGTCAAAATCTAGGTTTGTTACTTCAGTTTCAGTTACATATGTGAGGTGGAATGTTCTGGGGGAATTAGTCCAGGTTTTAACAATCTTAATCTGATCATACAAATAGGTAGATGACAGTGTTGTTACTGGACTAGTTGCTACAGTAGTGACTATTCAGTTATTTAATTGAGTCAATAAATGATCCCAGGGACATTGAAAATGCAAAAACATGTAATGTTAAGTAATGTATTTTATGCTCTAAAGAATCTCTTAGTTGTTTGAAGAGCATACGTTATAATATTATTGTTGTCAAGTGGAAGAGTCCATGATTAAAGTTAATTCGTTTTATCTTATTTTTTCTAATAGTGTAACTTCTATGAGGTTCTTGTGTTTTTAGAAATTGTATGTGAAAATACAAGAACTGTGGTAGAAAAATAAATGTATCATAAATTGGCCATTGGAAGTCTTAATGGGGCATAAGTGAAAAAGAATATTTTTAAAAAGATGATAGGCATGAGGATTTATCATACATGGTCAGTAATAAGCAAGAATTGGGAAAAGGAGTTGAGAAAATTGAAGGGAAAACGGACTTTTTAGAGCTATTTTTTTTAAGCTCCTATAACTAAATGAAGATTTCTTGTATAATTTGTAAATTTTAACTTTCTGAGATTGGCAGCTCTTATAAAGGAATGTCATGGGATTTAATGATAAGACTTATTTTATGCTTAGGTCTTTGTCCAGTAAGGAGTTTGTTTTAATTTTGTAGCTGATGTTAAAATCTTTTTAAAAATCTTATTTCTGGTGCAGGGAAACCTTGGTCATATAAAGTGGGAACTCTACATTAGAGAATTTCAGAAACTCTTTTCAACCATGGCCTATTATTGCCCTGAGTATGTTTGCTCTATTTCCCCTTCCATACCCCTCAGTTTTCTTCTGCTACTATTTAAATATTCCTCTGCTTTTTATACTCTTTTAAATTTTTCTTAAAAAAAAATTTTTTTTTGAGAAGCTCTTTCCTGTATCTATCAGTTGTCTTCTCAGATGGTATGCCAATTTTATCTACTGAATTAGAGTCCTTATTTTAGCATATTGTTAACAGATTAAGTGTGATATTCAGACTATAGCACCTTCTGACTGCTTTTGTTGATGCTAGGAGCTCAGAGTTCTGATAATGTTCTCAGAAGGGAAGGAAAAGGACTATTTATCTGTGAGGGACCTTTTCCTGACACTTTTTTTTCTGATCTGGGTTAGTGGTTCCTTGTATGTGCTCCTGTACAGTTCCTTCTGCTCAGCTCCTATCTTTCGCCATTACTGGATTATGAACTTCAGTACAGAGATTCCTTCTGTTTTTTCATTATTTACCCATCACAGAGCTGGTTATAAAGGGACCTCAGTAAATATTTGTTGACTGAATGGATTGGTGGATGTGAATTGTAGTGAGTTGAATGGTGGCTGTGAAATGATATGTCCATGTCCTGATCCCTAGAACCTCTGGTTAAAACAAATGGTTTAAGATCTTGAGAGGAGGAGCTCCCAAGGAAAGCTAGGGAGTTAAGGAGAGAGAAGAGTGGGGAGAAGGTAATCCTGGTAATTACCTAGGTAGTCCCTAAATCCAATTACTAGTGTCCTGAACAGGAGAGAGACTTGACACAGACCTGAGAGACATACAGAGAATAAGGTGATGTGGACTGAGGCAAAGATTAGAGTGTTGTCACTACAAGCCTGTGAACAACAAAACATGCCAGCAGTAGTAACCAGAAGCTAGGAGAGGCAAGCAATGGGTTTTCTCTTCCTGCCTTTGGCATACATTTGACCCTGCTGAAAAAAAATTTTTTTTTTTTTAATTTTATTATGTTAGTCACCATAAAATACATCATTGGTTTTTGATGTGGTGATCCATGATCCATTGTTTTCATATAACACCCAGTGCTCCATGCAGTACGTGCCCTCCTTAATACCCATCACCGGGCTAACCAATCCCCCCTCGCCCCTCCCCTCTAAAACCCTGTTTGTCTCCCAGAGTCCATAGTCTCTCATGGTTCATCTCTCCCTCCAAATCCCCCCCCGCCATTTTTCCCTTCCTTCTCCTAATGTCCTCCATGCTATTCCTTATGTTCCACAAATAAGTGAAACCATATGATAATTGACTTTCTCTGCCTGACTTATTTCACTTAGCATAATCTCCTCCAGTCCCATCCATGTTGATGTAAAAGTTGGGTATTCATCCTTTCTGATGGCTGAGTAATATTCCATTGTATATATGGACC
>NW_028038102.1:0-501 GCF_054177405.1 Leptonychotes weddellii | reverse complement strand
CTTTCTAGTATCCCCTTTCATGTCCAAAAGTGTCTCTGTTTGGATGAGAAATTATAGGATCATTCTCTTGAATGTTCTGAGCAAGTTTCTCCAGTCCTTGAGCCCCAACTTTATAAATGAAGATGACACCTCTTGAATTAAGTACATGTGAATGAGAAAGAATTACATGAGATAGCTTATGTAAATTGCCCAACATCTGATTGATTCTGAATGGAGAACAGCTCTTTAGATAAGCTGCCTTGATGTTGAAGATGAACTGGAACATGGAAAGTTAGGTAGTTAGAGAAGAACATTAAAATTATTCAAGTGGCAAGAAACAAAGGAGTAAAAAGAAGAAAGAAATTAGGAGCAAGCTGCAATTGGAGGACTTAAAGACAAGTTGGCCAAAAGGGGAAGAAGTGTGAAAAGAAAACTCCTTGATTAAGAACATAAAGGACTGATAACTGGTGATCCTATTAAACAAAATATGAAATAGACTTGAAGGAGGGGGAAAAAGACAGA
>NW_028038101.1:0-501 GCF_054177405.1 Leptonychotes weddellii | reverse complement strand
GCACACACCCCGCCGGGGAATTAGCTTCTCACTGGAAGGAAGGCCAAGGGGAGGGATGAGGAGGGAAGGGTGTGTTGGTTCTGAGCGCTGACCAGCCCCGCTCTTGGCCAGTGGGACAGGAAAGTGGGTTTCTGGTTTTCACCTGCATTGCTTCAGTTGTCTGTGAGGGTGACATTTCCCTTTGTACTGTAATGTTCCCTCAGTTTGTCCATGTTCCAGTCAACAGATTGTTAGTATCCTGGCTTTTTTGAATCTAAAACCCCAGGCCAGGGCAAACATTTTAAGAACGAATTCACCATTTGCGCCCTCATCCGTGTTAGCAGCTGCAAGTACAAAGGGAATTGCAGACACCCCTCCTTGCCATCTGTCTCCTCCTGGCTCCTGACAGGGGCCCTCTCAGCACCCTCTGTGGGTGGGCACGAGGACCCCAGCTCTCTCCCAGTGTGGTCCCCTCAGGAGCGGCTCTCTTCTCCTGCGACCTTATTCTGCCGTGAATTCTTT
>NW_028038100.1:0-501 GCF_054177405.1 Leptonychotes weddellii | reverse complement strand
TAGAATGGGTATAGTACCCTATCTACAGAGATTAACCTGTCAAACTTCAGATACATCAAAATCACCTGGGGGGTTCTTAAAACAGACTACCGGGTCCCTACTCCAGAAGTTTCTGATTCACATGTGCTCAGGCACCCAAATGTGCACTTCCAGCAAGTTTCCAGTAATGCTAATGCCGCTGGCTCAGGGACCACACTTCTGAAAACTTTTGGTCCCTCTCCTAAGATCCTTATGTGGAGTGTAATGAGGACGGTAAAAGTTAACACCTCAAGCGGTTAGAGCCGTGCTGCCACAGAGCAGGTGCCAATGTTCACGAGCCGGTATCACCAGTTAGGACTGGGTTCCCTGCGACGGAAAGGAGTGAGCACGTCATTTAACAAGACGTCCTGGGGTGAAGCACCCAGGGCTGGCCCCGCTGGCCAAGAATGTCATGACGTTCCCGGGCACCTTCTGCTGCTTGCTTACCTGTCTTTGTCCTGTGGCTTTCGGCAGCACAGACGC
>NW_028038099.1:0-501 GCF_054177405.1 Leptonychotes weddellii | reverse complement strand
TTGGGTTGATTCTCTGACTTTTTTACTGGTACCTTAATATTCAGTTTTCTTGGTTTTGTAATTTATTACCACTCATCTCTCTGATTTCCAGCTTTTGGAATTTTATTGCTATTTTCTCCTCTCTTATTCTCCCTGAACTTGTTGGATTCTATTTTTAAAAAACCTTTCAAAATTCTTTTTAGTGTGGTTTTGGTAGACACATGTGTCCAATCTGCCACCTCTACCTTCTCTCTTCTTTTTAAAGATTTTATTTATTTGGGGCGCCTGGGTGGCTCAGTTGTTAAACGTCTGCCTTCGGCTCAGGTCATGATCCCGGGGTCCTGGGATCGAGCCACGCATTGGGCTCCCTGCTCCGCGGGAAGCCTGCTTCTCCCTCTCCCACTCCCCCTGCTTGTGTTCCTGCTCTCACTGTGTCTCTCTCTGTCAAATAAATAAACAAAATCTTTAAAAAAAAAAAAGGATTTTGTTTATTTATTTTATTTTATTTTTTAAAAAGATTTT
>NW_028038098.1:0-501 GCF_054177405.1 Leptonychotes weddellii | reverse complement strand
GGTGAAACTGAAATTTGACGATTTGAAAAATATCTTTCCTTGATTTAAAAGCTGATGTTTAAGGAAACACGAGTTAACTGGAGGGCAGTAAATCCAGAGGGTGATTTGAAGCAACTTGGATGGCCTTGGATGGAAACCATCCAGGTGTTGGTCTTGGGAGTTGAATACTGAGCAACCTTTGAAATCCATGCGTCCCGCCATTATGTTTTGAAAACAAGACCCAGAGAGGGGAGACCTGACCAAAATGATGAACCCAGTCCATGGAAGTGCTGAAGCCAGCACTCCTTCTGCTCCAAAGGCCTCCCCTTCTTTTCTGTTTTCTCGTCTCATTATAAAAAAGTAACCCATCTCATTGTAAAATCATTAGAAAGCATAGCAAAGTATTAAGAAGCAAAGAAATTGGGGCACCTGGGTGGTTCAGATGGTTAAGCGTCTGCCTTCAGCTCAGGTCATGATCCCAGCGTCCTGGGATCGAGCTCCGCATCGGGCTTCCTGCTCAGC
>NW_028038097.1:0-501 GCF_054177405.1 Leptonychotes weddellii | reverse complement strand
GTGAATTGTGTAAGACTGATGAATCACAGACCTGTACTCCTGAAACAAATAATACATTAAATGTTAAAAAGAAGAAGAAGAAGAAGAGGAAGAAGAAGAAGAAGAAGAAGAAGAAGAAGAAGAAGAAGAAGAAACAAAACAAATCAACATAGGGGAAGGGAAGGAAAAATAAAATAAGATGAAAATAGAGAGCGAGGCAAACTATAAGAGATGCTGAACTCTAGGAAAGAAACTGAGGGTTGCTGGAGGGAAAGTAGGTGGAGGGAATGGGGTAATTGGGTGATGGACACTAAGGAGGGCATTTGATGTAATGAGCACTCGGTGTTATATGCAAGTGATGAATCACCAAATTCTACCTCTGAAACCAATAAGAAAAAAAAAAGAAAAAATGCTAAGAGGTGATCCCGTTATTGTATTTACAAAAGCACATCATGGATTGGCAAATTAAAGTGTTAAATATCCTACCTCCCTGCAAAAGATAAAAATTAATTCTCAATAACC
>NW_028038096.1:0-501 GCF_054177405.1 Leptonychotes weddellii | reverse complement strand
GGACTCCAGGATCATGACCTGAGCCGAAGGCAGTCGCTTAACCGACTGAGCCACCCAGGCGCCCCATAAATAAATCTTTTTTAAAAATGTCCTATATACATGTATGTTAGTCTGCTGGGGCCTCCATAATAAAATACTACAGACTGGGTGACCTAAACAAAATTTATTTTCTCACAGTTCTGGAGGCTGGAAGTCCAAAACCAAGGTAGCTTCAGGGTGTTTCTGGTGAGACCTCTCTCCTTGGTTTACAGTTGGCCCCCTCTGTGTTCTTGTGTGGCCTTTCTTCTGAGCAAACACAGAGAAAGCCCTCTGATATCCCTTCCTCTTCTTATGGGAACACCAGTTCTGTGGGATTAGAACTATGACCTTATTTAACCTTAATTGTATAAACGACCTGACTCCAAATATGGTCACACTGGGGACTGGGGCTTCCCATATGAATGGGGACTGGGGTGGGGCGGACAGTTCAGTCCATAATAACATACAGTTAATATTATTCAG
>NW_028038095.1:0-501 GCF_054177405.1 Leptonychotes weddellii | reverse complement strand
CCCTGGGAGTGCTTCCAGAAGATCCCCTATGGTGCAGCCACCTGTCCAGGCCCTGCAGAAGCTCTGCTCTCTGTGTGAACCAAGTGTCATTGGAGGCACATGAAAGGGGACAGTTAAGCTCTGAGGAGACTCCAGAAATAGTGCTGAGCCTCTGACACCTGCCTCTCCCCTTGCCACCTCTCCTGGCCCAGGTCTAGTGGTGGGGAACTCAGGGCTCCACCCTGCATTCCAGCTAGGCAACTGGGAGAAGCTGGGGGGCTGTGTGCTAGGAGACAGAATCCAGGACCTCTGGGACACTGGAACACTGCAAATCCAGGTCCCAGACACAGGGCATCTGGAGGGTGGGACCAGGTGTGTTTCCACTGTATGGATGCAGTTGCTGGTATGGCTGAACCCACACACGCCCATCACTGGCCCTGAGACCCAGCCCACATGAAGAACACCCGCTGTCATTTTGCAGAGAACATCAGCCTCCCCTCTGCCTCTGCTGCTTTCTCACGC
>NW_028038094.1:0-501 GCF_054177405.1 Leptonychotes weddellii | reverse complement strand
GGTATAGAGATTATTAAAAAAATAAACTTTAAAAAAAGCTTTAAAAATAAACTTGTCAACTTCTACACACACACACAAACCTAGAATATTGATAAGGATTCTATGTTTACATTACTGAGACTTCCAATACATGAATATGACATATCTCCCCATTATTTAAAGCTTCTCTCATTTCTCTTAACATTTTTAGTTTTCTGGGCAAAGGTCTCACAAATTTTGGTTAAATATAATCTAGATAGTTTGTTTTGAAAATTAAATATTTTATTTTCTAATTATTACCAATACATACAATATGCAATTAATTCTTTACATTCACCTTGTGTTTATTAAATACACATATTCATCTAAATAATCTATACGGTACTTTGGATTTTCTATGAATACTAAGTTTTACTTCTTTATAGGTCCCCCCCTTTTTTTTTTTTTTGGTTTTACTGTACTGGCTGGCTAGGCTCTCCAGAAAGCAAATGTTGAATTATGAAGGGTTGATGGATATACTTA
>NW_028038093.1:0-501 GCF_054177405.1 Leptonychotes weddellii | reverse complement strand
CCCAGGGTCTGTTAACATATGGGAAAGAAAAGAAGAAACCAGATTTTGGTAAAGAGAGAGACCTATTACCTTTCATTGTCACTTAAAAAAAATATTTTGGCAGTTGGTAATGGTGCCTAAAACTTAAATATTTGAGTTTGGTATTACTTAGTATTTAGCCAAATATTTACCTTTTTTAAAAATGGCTTCAAAAAAAAAATTGTCCCAGTTTTCCCTTAATTTTTGAATCAAAATGTATTTCAAGAAAAATGAAATCCATATGTTCCTAGTTTATCTCTCCCAATTCTTCAACATTTTATTTTGGAAGATCATCTGACAGCTAAAAAGCCTTAATTAATTTCCAGGTTTTGTCCAAAGGTACAAATGTAGGGATCCGAAGGGGTACATGCACCCCGATGTTTATAGCAGCAATGTCCACAATAGCCAAACTCTGGAAAGAGCCAAGATGTCCATCGACAGATGAATGGATAAAGAAGATGTGGTATATATATACAATGGAAT
>NW_028038092.1:0-9859 GCF_054177405.1 Leptonychotes weddellii | reverse complement strand
CCCGCGCACACTCCTCCCTCCTCCTTCCCCTCCCCCCCCACGCTCCTCTACGCCAGGACCTCGGATTCCCCTGAACGATTTGATCTTGCCTATGGAGTCCAGCACCCCTAGGACTTCTCCGTCAGGCCAGGGAGGCATGGGGTCCATGCTTTCAGTTATCTTTCTGGGTCCAGGGGAATGTTTTCATTTTAATTTTTGTAAATGACAGTGAAAGAGTGATAATGATAGTGTCGATGTAATAATACATATGATAATGTAATGAATCCAACCTGGAGCAGTGTTGCCTTTGTTCTGGTGCAGTCATAAAATTAATTGTTAATTTTTCTTTATGGAGAGAAGAGCCCATGAAGGGACCAGGCCTTGGACCGGTAAGCGCAGCAGCATCAGGCCAGAGCAGGCGAGTTTCCTGTGGCCTCAGTCCCGGGCCCGGCCCCTCTCTTTCAGTCCATCCCGCGCGCGCGCGCGCGCGCACACACTGTTCAAAGGACTTCACCACTGATGGTATTTTAGAAACTGCACGAACAGCAGCTCATTTTGGCGTTGAATATGTATTTAATGAGCACCTACCATTCGTCAAGTAGTTTTGCAGGTTTGGGGTACAGATGGGATTCCAAAGCAAGCCTTTTCTGCATGGAGTTTACATGCTAGTCAGAGAGTCGGCACATAGATGGGTCCCGAGCGGCGTGTGCACTGAGGGCAGGGTAGAGGCCAGGGGTGGGGGAGAGCGGGGTGTGCTAGCTCAGCAGAGGACAACAAGCCTCTCCCCGATAAAGTCACCATCCTTTCACCTTATTTCCAAGTTTTGATTTGTTTTCCTGAGCAGAGAAGCAGGAGATGGAAATACATTTGTACAGGGACACGTGAAGCCACCAGAGAGGCCACGGGGAAATTCAGTTATGGAGTCTGAAAACCCAGCCAGAGGGCACTGTCAGAGCGGGGCTTGGAGCCCCCCTGCGGGGGGGGGGGTGTCCAGGAAGGAGGGGGGCAAGCACTGAGTGCCCTGGTAAGGCAGTGAGTCTGGGACTGAAGTTGACCCCTGGGTTTGCACTGCAGTGATCACAGAAGAACATTAACAAAGCTGCAGTCGTGGAGTGATGGGCTGTAAACTCTTCTAGAGCAGGCTCACGAGAAGATGCAGCCACAGCACAGAGACGAGTCTCTGCCATTTTCCTATACAAAAAAGTAGACAGACAAGGTTGGGGAATAGCTGGACAGGATATGAAAGATCAGGAAAAGAAGGGTGTCATCCCAGCACGTTGATACGCGCCAGTGGGGGCGATGCTTTACCAAGGGGGCAGCAGAGAGAGGAGCAACTCCTGGAGCCGTGTCCTTGAGCAGAGAGAGAGGGGGCGACTGCTGCTGGGGAGTGGGGGGCTGGCCACGGGGCCCCCCTGGAGCGACGAGAGGGGGCAAGTCCTGCTGGGGAGTGGGGGGCTGGCCACGGGGCCCCCCTGGAGCGACAGGGTGGACGAGGTGGTGGGCACTATGTCCTCAGTGAAATAAGCATTGCCATCGGCTCCAAGTGCGGGAAGTTGAGGAGATAGTGGAAGCCTGAGGATTGTCTAATCAAGTGGGAAGGGAGCGGACTGAGGACCGGCTAGGGCTGTCGATCCCCCTCCTGCGGACGGGCACTGTGACTCGAGCAGGCCCTGGGGGCAGGGCAGCCTCCATACAGGGTCACGGTCCCTGCTCTCACACAGCGCTTGATCCAGTGGGGCTGGGGGCTTGAGGCGCCAGAGGCCCCCACCGCGGAGCCCCCGCTGCAGCTGTGACCTTCCCTGGGACAAGTGAGGGGGAGACACAGCCAGCAGGAGCCATGTAGACTCTCTCTGAGTCACAAACACTAGACCCCCCCAACTTATCGTGCTCAGGAAAGAGTGTGCTTGGGGGGCCCCCCTCGCCCTTGGACACAACTGTGAAGAAAAGAAAAGAAATTAAAAGAGGACACTGTCGCTTTCAGACGATTAGCGGGCCCCACGACACGCACAGGGGAGTGGGTCCGTGAGAGGCCTCCACATTTAGAACCGGCGGTAGGCAGAGGCGAACACCATGGAGGTGAACACAGGTCTGTTTTCAGAGGCAGGACCACACAGGAGGGAGGAGGACCAAGAGCTGGAAGGAAAGAGGGAGCAGACAGAAGGGGACCGGGCTGCACGGAGCGCTCAGGGAGCATCTATGGGCAGACACATCTTCGGGGTAACTCAGGGCACTCACAGCGATCCGGGAACCACTGGATCGGACTCAGATGCTCCTCACAATGCTTGACGGAGGGTCCCTGGGATGGTGACCTTTGAGAAGACAGAGGGAAGAGAAGCAACATTCACCACCGTCAACTTTCAACCAAGGCCAAGGTCGCAGGCCGTTCTGAAGAAGCATTTCTCAGCCAGTGCATCATCAACCCCTGTGAGGGTCATCTCTTCTGCAGTGAGACCTCACGGCTGCTCAGGCCGAGGGGAGTGGGTTTGGGTGTACGCCCTCCGACCCCCAGACCCTGAGAGTGGACAGCAGGGTGATAAGCCTTCAGGGGGCTAGAACAACCTCCTCAGGGCCCTTCCCTGGGCAGCGACCGTCTCTGCCCTCTCTGGCCAGACCTGGCTGCCCGCGTCCCTGTAGGCTCCAGTTAGGAGGTGGCTGTGGGGCTGTCTCAGGAGCAGGGGCCTCCCCAGACCTGTGCTTTCAGAGGACTCTTCCTTGTTGGTGATGCAAACCGTGCACAATGCGGCCTCGGGGCAGGAAGAACTTGGCTTATCAGACCTGGCAAGGGCCTCCGCCTGCTCAAAAAGCATCCACCTGTGGTGCCCCACCACTCCTCTTTCTGGGCTTCAAGGACAGGGAAACCAGGAAGAGTGGAGTTTGAGGAACTCACTCGGCATCTGGGTCTTCTACAGGAACCGTTTGGCAAGTAAGGAGTGGGATGGGCTGGGACTCCCTGAGAGCCTCTGTCCAACACAGTGTCGAGGCAGTGAGCCCAGGGGTCATACTGCTCTCCGCAGAGGCACCTGCCCAGATTCCTCACGGGATACCGTTGCCCCAAAGGTCCCACACGTGCCCATCCTCTGAGGGCACCTGCTGCCTGCCTGATCTCTCTTTCCGTTCATGGAAGACCTTGGCCCCCAGCACCCAGTTCCTGGCCTCATCTGATGGTCCCCCTTCCGTTGGAATCCAGCAACCCTGTCCCATGACCTCATCTGGGAACCTGCCATCTGCCAATCATTCTCTCCCAAGCCCCAAACCCCACTTGCCGACAGGAAGCCCCATCATCTCTCTAGGGCCCTCCCCGCACACCCACACACAGCCATGGTCAGCCTGCTGGCTCCCTGGTTTTGTCTTGTTTTATTGTTTTCTCCCTACCTGAGAATGCAGTGTCTTTTAACTGAAATCTACCCCACCCAGATCTCATGTTTGAGCCTCTGTTCTTGCAACCCTCATGCCCTGAAAATCCCTGACGCTTAAGCAAGACCCAATTTAATGGCCTGGTGAACTGAATGAGTCAGCCATTGGCCCAAAGTTCAATCCTTTATCACCATCAGGTTTATGATCTTGAGCAAGTCCCTGGCCTCATCTATTTCCACACCCTCAGGTACAGAAGAATGTTGTAACTAAGCCTAAATTACATAACGAACATTGAAAAGTTCCTGGAATAGACTGAAAGCTTTCGGTAAATGCCAGAGTCCTGATGCACATTTCCTGCTCAGACAGTGGCTCTGAAAAGCTGGGCAGATAAGCAGAGGCATTGAGGGTTCCTCATCGGGTGCCAACGTGGGGCCATGTTCCCTAGTGTCGTGGTGACCACAGCCCTCCACCTCCCTAGCCACCACTACCCCTCTCCCTTGACAGACAGCCATGAGGAAAGGGGGGCCAGGAAGAGCACCCTCCCTCCGAGGGCAGCCCCCAGTCCCCACCCGCAGCCAGGCCCCTCCTTGGCTCTCGAGGTGAGGCAAGGCAGAGCCGGGAGGGCAGGCTTGACCAGGACGGAGAAGGCTGGTGGGTAGAGAGAGGGAAGCAGAACTGGCCAGCAGAGAGGTCTGAGCCAGAGCAAAGCTCGGTGACAAATGTGTGTAGACCAGGGGCCTTTCTACACACAGTTAACCCACTTAGGCTGCTTTAAAAGGAAATATTTTCTTGCTGTTCTAACAGTCCTTCTCAAGTTCTACTGTACCTGAGCATCATGGGGGTCTCGTGACACAAAGTGCAGATTCTGACAAAGCCGCACACAACCCTCCGTCTCGCACGAGCCTCGGGGTGCTGCTGCCCCAGCCAGCCCACGGGGCCAGGCTTCAAGGGGTGAGGTTGCAGTGCAGAGAATGCCCCAGCAGCCCCCGCACAAAACTGCAGGCTGGACTTTCAGAAAGCACTCGCAGACACACCGTGCAGAACTGGTCTGCTCTGACCTCTGCGGCTGTCCACAGCGGCCGCTGGCCCCTGCACCGTGCCTCCTGGCTCCACGCACAGCTGCCGTCCCAGGAGCTGGCCCCAGGGCTCCCTCGAGCTTACCACCCTCTGTGCCTGCTGGTGGGCTTGGGAACAGTCCCACCTGGCACTTCTGAATGGTGGAGCCAAGTCACATGTCCACGAACAGCAGCAGGGGAGGCTGGGAAATGTAGTTTTCTAAAGTCCCCTTGGGGAAAGGAGCCGCCACAGTGTGGAGGGCTATTGAGATATGAAGAGGGACCAGTCACACACATTAGGATGGCTATTCTTAAATAAAATAACAAGTGTTGGTGAGGATGTGGAGAAACTGGAACCCATGTGCTGTTGGGGGGGATATAAAATGGTGTAGCCGCTGTGGAAAACAATATGGAGGCTCCTCAAAAAATTAGACACAGAATTCCCTTAGGATGCCGTAATTCCACTTGCAGGCACATACGCAAAACAATGGAAAGCAGGGTCTCGGAGATCTGCACACCCACGCTCACAGCAGCCTTAGTCACAATAGCTAAACGTGGAAGCAATCCCAGTGTCTACGGATGGGTGAACGGATTAAAAAAATGCGGTCTGTGCACATCACAGGATGTTATTCAGCCTTAAAAAGTAAGGAAATGCTGACATCTGCTACAACGTGGATGAACCTTGAGGACATAAGTGAAATAAGCCTTCCACAAAAAAAAAAAAAAAATCCTGCAGGATTCCACTCCTGTAAAGCACCTGCAGTCGCCCCGTTCACAGAGACGGAAGTGGAGGTGGGGGAAACCAGGGGCTGGGGGAGGGGGACAGAGTGTCAGCGTGGGAAGATGGAAAAATCCTGGAGATGTGCCAGGGTGAAGGTCGCACAACAATGTGCATGTGCTTAGTGCCACTAGACCACACACTTAAAAATGGTTAAAATGGTAAATTTTATGTTATGTATATTTTAACACGATTTTTTATATTTTTTTAAAGATCTTATTTATTTATTTGTCAGAGAAAGAGTGAGCATAAGTAGGGAGAGCGGCAGAGGGAGAGCACAAGCAGGGGCAGTGGGAGAGGGAGAAGCAGGCTCCCCGCGGAGCAGGGAGCCAGATGTGGGGCTCGATCCCAGGACCCTGGGATCATGACCTGAGCCAAAGGCAGATGCTTCACCGACTGAGCCACCCAGGTGCCCCCACCACGATTTTTTAAAAAGATACAAGGAGGATATTCAGAAGGTCTGAGGCTTCCATAAATGCTAAGTGGCCTACTTCTTTGCCTTCTTACGTCGATACCATTGAACAGAGTCCTCTGCCTGCAGCCCCCCCACAGCTGCCCCTCTCTTTCTTTCCCCTCACGGCCCCCAAACCAACAAAAACCAGCCAATCTACCCCAGGCACCTCCCCCGTGGCCCGTCTGCTCTGTTGCTCGCACCTCCTGTGGCCCGGTGTGATTCTGGGCCGCCTGCGGCTGTGGTCCCACCGAGCGATGACATCCACGTCCCTCCCTGCTGCAAAACAGCTCCTACACTTCCTTCTCCATCCTGCTCCCCTCCATTTCCCCCGGGGCCCAAAGACCCCCCATCCCTGAGCGCCGGGTCACGAGGCCTTCGCTCACCTGGTCCACCTGTCAGCACCACCACCACCCCCCCGCCCCCGGAGGTGTTCGGACTTTGAGCTCCTGGCAGGAGCTGGAGAAGCTGAGCTCCATGCCTGAGGCTGCCCACCCGCTGCGCTGTGGCGTGGGGTTCAGACTCCTGTCTGTGAGCGCCCGCGGGCACCCAGGCCGCGTGGGCACTTCTGGTACATGGGCTCCAGGCCTTCTGCCCAAGGAGCCCCAGGCCTCCGAAGCCACAGAAGAGTGCAACTTCTCAGAGCAGGTGTACTCAGGGCTTCTTTGAAGCATTGTTTTCTTAAGCCAGGCATGTGCGTCTTGTAGACGGACATGTGGCTTTCACACGCAGCTGTGGGATAAATATAGAGACTTCTAAGGCCTCCACGTTTCTGAGAGGCTGCTTCAGGCTGTTGCCTCCTTTCAATGTCCTTTGCCCCCAAAGACCCCAGAAGGAACTAGTGAGTCCAAGCCCCCTTGCCTCTGTCCTTGATGGAGGACTTGAGATGCGCGGCCAGGTATTGTCTTGATGACTTGTCTGCCTGAGCCTCGGATGAAGGACATTTGTTGTAGGGGTGTGTCTGGACCAGGATGCGGGGTAGGGTGGGGCGGGAGGGATGTGTCCAAGACAGGTGTGACAGTGACCCGCCAGGTGGGAGGACGGAGGAGGGTGGCAGCTACATAAGGCCCTGCTCGGCCCAGCCCGGAGCTCTCTGCGCGGGCGGCAGCTGCCAGGATGAGGGCTGTTGTTCTGCTGGTGGCCCTGTTGTGCCAGGGTGGAGGTGAGATGGGAGGACGGGGACACACTTCTGCCCAGCCTCATCTCTCCCACTCTCTGCTGTGTGCCTTCCGCTATACTTTCTGACCCGCTCCTCAGCTCACCCAATTTCCTCCTCCAGGGGCCTCTCCTGACCTCCCTGGCCCTCCCTCACCTGCCCCTCCTCCCTGAGCACCTTGTTTCTGCACCCAAGTCTCTCCCGGATCCTGGGTCCTGGGCGGGAGATTGGGACCTGCCTCCCTTCCTGCTGTGGCCAGGCCCTGGGGCTTCGGCACACCGGTGGCTGATGCTGACCTCTGTCCCCCCAACAGCCTGGGCCTTAAGATGCCACAACTGTACTAACACTGAGGGAAGCACGTGCTCGGGACCTACAGTCTGCCCCAGTGGAACCCAAGCCTGCGTTTCAGAGAAGCTGAGTAAGTCCCTCTTCTCCCTGTTCTTCCCAGGTTCCATCTTCCTAGAAGCCAAGAGGGTAAGGTGGGACCCGAAGACCTCCACACCGGAGGGGGCGCAGGGCAGAGCAGGCATGGGGTGGGGCCGCTTCCCTACCTGGAAGAGGTGTGACAAGTCTCACACCATAAAAAAAAGCCTGAGGTCCGGGGCGCCTGGGTGGCTCAATCAGTGAGCATCTGACTCTTGATTTCTGCTGGGGTCATGGTCTCAGGGTGAAGGGATGGAGCTCTGCGCTCAGCGGGGAGCCTACTTGAGATTCTCACGTTCGCTCTCCATCTGCCCCTCCCTACCTCGCTCTCCCTCTAAAAAAAAAAAAAAAGCCAGAAGTCAGAAAGAATCCTCAGGGGATTTCCTGGGAATCCAAATGTGGCTTCATAGCATGAGCCAGACTCGGGGCTCGAGGGCACTCCTCAACCATGGGTCCAGCCAGGGGCTCTGGGGCCACCATGGTTCTCCCGACACTGTTGGGGTGGGTGCCAAGGAGGAGAGGAGCTCCATGGGCTCTAGGGACTTAGGCTCCAGGATGAGTTCATTCTGGGGTCAGGAAGAAGGTTCTAGACACGGTCAGCAGACCCGCAGCCTCTGGATGTGTTCCCCATGTGACAGGCATGGACCTGCTAGACAAGAAGGTAAGCATGGCAGTGAAGACCTGTGCACAGTCCTGCGAGATCTCCTCACCCTTCCAAGCCAGAGCTTCACTCAGGGAGATGCACGTCTACCTGCAGTGTTGCCACACTGACCTGTGTAACGGAGCTGGGAACCAGGGGCCAGGGGCCTGATGCTTGTGGCCAGTGTCCTTGTCACCCTCCCAGGGGCCTTTCTGTGACCCAGAGGTGTGGGACATGCATGAGGCAGCCCGACTCAGGACTCCCAGACCCCGAAGCTCCCATCCCCATCAAGCTGTCTGTGAGCACATCAATGGAGGACAGAGTACAGAGGAGGTGGGGGACTAGGCAGGGTGGTCACAAAGGACCCCGCCAATTCACCCCAAATCTTCAAGGCTATCAGATGTACCCCTCCCCCAGTACACCGATGCAGAGAACCTCCCAGGCTCTTTGGCTTTTTCTGGGTGTCCTCCCCAGCCCTTCAGCTGGCAGAACTAGCCCTGCCAGAGTCCTCAGGGAGCTGCCCCCAGCGGCGCAGAAGACAGTTTCCTTTGCCCCGGGGGGGCTGGCAGCCAGGATGTGGCTTAGGAGTGCGGAACCTGAGGCCTGACTTACACCCAGAGCCCCTGGTCAGGCTGGGGCTCTGCCCGCAGCTTGCCCTTCCTGTGGTGCCTCCCGTCCGTGTCCGACTCCCCCGCTCCCTCACTGGGCCCCCAGGAGCCTCTGGAATAAAATTTGTGCATGTGAGTCCTGCCTCAGCGTCTGCTTCAAGAGAACCCAACCTGAAACCCAGCTGCGCGCCTGCCTGGCACGGGGGAGATGTGTCCTCTGTTCTCCCCCAAGGTCTCTGGGGGAGGGCCTCCTTCCGCCTTGGGAAACCATTAAACAAAAGCACAAAGTGTGTCATTCCTGTGGTGCTGAGGCCGCCAGACAGGAAGCGCTCGGGGTGCTCCGAGGAGGGACTTGGGTGCCCTCTGGGGACAAGGTGGCCACAGGCTGGGGTGCCAGGATTCGCGCCAGCCAGAGCCCAGTGGCCTGTTAGCTTCCTCGTCCTCTTCCTTCCAAAGTCCCGGGTGGCTTCAGCTGCAGTTTTGGGGCGACCAGCGGGAGCACCTGGCAGGGCTGGCCCATCCCTCGGACCTCAGAGCCCTGAGCTGAGGCCCGGCAGAGAGAGTGGCTTTGGGGGGCAGGAGGGTACGCTTCATGGGCCCCCCTACACAGTCAGAAGAGGCGAGCTCTTCCCAAAGACCTTACTAAACTCTGGGGGAGAAGGCACTCAGGGTGGAGGCTCTCACCTCCTTTTCTCCTTCAGTCCTGAACCGCCCCTGAGAATCAGGCATCACTGTTACTGACCTTTGGCTGGTGAAGGGACCCGGTGAGAGTCTGAGTGCTGGTCGGCTCAGGTTGCTGTGACAAAGCACCACCAGCCAGGTGCCTTACACACGGCGTTTAGTGTCCCCTGGTCCTGGAGGCTGAAAGTCTGGGGCCCAGGTATGTGGGTAGGGCTGGGCCCCCGGAGGCCTCTTCCTGGTGAGTACCCAGCGTCTCTCCTCCCCATGTCTTCATGTGGCCGTCCTCCTGGTTTTCCCTTCTTATCAGGACAACAATTATATAGGTTTAGGGCCACCCGTCCTTAATCACCTCTTTAAAGGCCCATCTCCAAACACAGCCACCTTCTGGGGTCCTGAGGGTCAGCACTTCAACCTCTGAATTTGGAAAGGACACAATTCAGGCCATTATACAGGACGAGGGATGGTCCCATTGAAGTCCAAGCTAAGATTCACCAGGATCCCACGGACGCCTGTGTCAAAACAGGGAAGAGGGGCTGCTTTTGTGCAACAGGGGCAGGAAGGTCCAACCCAGGAAGCTGCGTGGGTCCTCATGAATAAAAAGTTTAATCTTGCCCCAGGGAGGTTGGGCCTCTGTCCTCAGCTGCTGGGAGGTCACCGCTGAGCCCGGGGACGTCCTGAGTCCAGTGTCCTTGTTCCCCTGGGCTCTGGGCCACACGGTATCAGCTCGCCCTCCC
>NW_028038091.1:0-501 GCF_054177405.1 Leptonychotes weddellii | reverse complement strand
TAAAACTAATGATGTAATGTATGGGGATTAACATAACAATAAAAAATAATAATAATAATTAAAAAAAAATAAAAAGGTTCTCAGCACATTCTGCCTGATGGAGATGAGATCTGCCTGAATCAGCTCCTACTTGGGACCAACCACGAAAGAGTCAAAAGAAAGGTCTCATCGTTCTGAATCACGAGACCTCCTCGGAAAATACCTCCTCATCAAGAACGATCTAAAATTTATTTTCGAGCCCAGGCTGGAAGCAGAACAAGAAAGACAAGTAAGTGTCAAGAGCAAAAGGGAGCTTGTCTATCCACAGAAGAGCAATGGCTATTGACATCAATGGCAATGTCAGAAATGCCAAGTTTAGATGGATGCAGCTTTTGGGGAGGATGCAGGGAGGTCTTTTTTACCAGAACCAGCTTCCCTTTCTTAGTTTCCCCCTTTCACTGACTGTGCCTCTGGGCATGCAAAAGTGTCCTTCCGTGCAATGGGGAGTTAGCTTATTTGTGC
>NW_028038090.1:0-501 GCF_054177405.1 Leptonychotes weddellii | reverse complement strand
GCTCTCTCTCTCTCTGACAAATAAATAAATAAAATCTTAAAAAAAAAAAAGGCAGCACACAAGGCAGAACTTTGTAGTGGTGCAATAATTCTGCATCTTAAATACGGTGTTGTTGCCGGAATCTACATAATAATAAAACGGCATAGAACTACATATATACTACTATCAATTTCCTGGTTTTGAAATTGTACTATACGTATATAAAATGTAATCATTGTGGGATATTGGGTGAACCATACAAAGGATCTTTCTGTACTATTTTTATAACTTTTTATGAATTTTAAGTATTTAAAATAAAAATTAAAAAGAGGAATAAAACTATAATGCACATTAGAATAATACAGAGCAAGATTATTTAAAATGCTGATTATATTGGTAGGGTCATATTTTCTTGGGGAGAGATGGAAAACATGTCTAAGGACATTCTCATCTCTATAAACTAAAGGTAATTTCCCTGAGTATAAAAAGAAGAAAGATTATTTACTCCTTTCAACAGTAAAC
>NW_028038089.1:0-501 GCF_054177405.1 Leptonychotes weddellii | reverse complement strand
GCAACTGTCTCGCGTGACGTATCAGGAGCTCTCTCCTCCCTTTGCATAGACACTGTAGCTCATGCTACCATCTCCCTCCCTCCCTCCTCATCTCCTCTCTGCCTCTCTTTGTCTTTCTCACACACACACACCCTTCCGCCTAGTTTCTGCAGACATCGGAAAAAATACATAAGATTTATTTTGAGTTAACGGACAGCTATCCCCAGCTCACATTTTAGGGATAATAGCTCTCATTTACTGAACACCTATTATGAGCTTCTGCTCCTCATGTCCAACCCAGTTTAATTCTCATGACAGTCCTCTGAAATAGGTATTATAAATGACGTTTTGAAGATGAGGAAAACGGAGGCACAGAAAGTTTCAAAATTGTTTACGGTCACACAGCTAGTAAGGGTGGAGGAGTAGAGGAAAGAGCACCCAGATGCAAACCCAGGTCTGTCGGGCTCCAAAGCCCAGGATTTGGCCAAGGCCCTTGGCTGTCTCAGCAGGCGCTCTCCGTGC
>NW_028038088.1:0-501 GCF_054177405.1 Leptonychotes weddellii | reverse complement strand
AAGTCCAGAATTGTGATGCCACCAGCTTTGCTTTTCTTTTTCAACATTTCTCTGGCTATTTCGGGTCTTTTCTGGTTCTATACAAATTTTAAGATTAAACAAATCCATTTTAAAGGGATGCCTGGGGGCTCAGTTGGTTAAGCATCTGCCTTTGGCTTAGGTCATGATTCCAGGCTCCTGGGATCAAGTACCACATCAGGGTTCATTGCTCAGTGAGGAGCCTGCTTCTCTCTCTCCCTCTGCCTGCCCCTCCCCCTGCTTGTGCTCTGTCTCTCTCTCTCTCTCTGACAAATAAATAAATAAATAAATAAATAAATAAATAAATAAATAAAATCTTTTTAAAAATCCATTTTAAAGGTAAATGTCTTCATCTCTACCCTTCTACCTCAAAGGGAATCTATGCCAAATGCTCTGGTAAATAGATGTTGACTTGTGAACTGATATGAAATGCAGACTCTGAGCCTTGAGTATTTTGAAGATTGAAAAATCTTGCTCAGCATG
>NW_028038087.1:0-501 GCF_054177405.1 Leptonychotes weddellii | reverse complement strand
TAAGTTGGAGATCATGAGTTTATCTTGGTAACTCCAATTTCAGTCCATCCCTACAGGGTTCTTCCTGCCTTGCCTTTCCTCATGACACGTTTGTACTCTCTTCTTCCACAGTAAGAACCCCATCCCCCAACATTAGCACATGTCCTTATTTCCTCAGTTCTGTAACGCATCTGAAATAGTTTCATTGCTTTGCCCATGCTACTATAAAACCAACCTATGGAAAGAATGTATGATTTATTTGCTTTCCCCCTTGTTAATTTAATTTTTGAATATGTAGAGTATTATCATTGTTTCTGAAAGTCAAAACTGTATAATTCCCATCTGCTCCATTTTCTCTTTATTTATTTATTTGGTGCAAAGAGGTGATTTTATTAAAAGCACAGGAACAGGACCCGTGGGCAGAAAGAGCTGCACTGGGGTCATGAGGAGTGGCCCATTTATATACTTTGAAGTTGGGAGGGGAGTTAGAGATAGTGTAAGTCTATAAGGAACTTTGGAAGC
>NW_028038086.1:0-501 GCF_054177405.1 Leptonychotes weddellii | reverse complement strand
TAAGTTGGAGATCATGAGTTTATCTTGGTAACTCCAATTTCAGTCCATCCCTACAGGGTTCTTCCTGCCTTGCCTTTCCTCATGACGCGTTTGTACTCTCTTCTTCCACAGTAAGAACCCCATCCCCCAACATTAGCACATGTCCTTATTTCCTCAGTTCTGTAACGCATCTGAAATAGTTTCATTGCTTTGCCCATGCTACTATAAAACCAACCTATGGAAAGAATGTATGATTTATTTGCTTTCCCCCTTGTTAATTTAATTTTTGAATATGTAGAGTATTATCATTGTTTCTGAAAGTTAAAACTGTATAATTCCCATCTGCTCCATTTTCTCTTTATTTATTTATTTGGTGCAAAGAGGTGATTTTATTAAAAGCACAGGAACAGGACCCGTGGGCAGAAAGAGCTGCACTGGGGTCATGAGGAGTGGCCCATTTATATACTTTGAAGTTGGGAGGGGAGTTAGAGATAGTGTAAGTCTATAAGGAACTTTGGAAGC
>NW_028038085.1:0-501 GCF_054177405.1 Leptonychotes weddellii | reverse complement strand
ACTAATCTAAGCTCACTGAAGATAATTTTTCCTCTTCAGAGACATCATATAACAGTAATTATCATACTTTGCTACAGAGATAATATAAAGCTATTTGTTCCCTTTATTAATACCACTTTTAATTCTAGGTGGCATACTTTTAGAAAGACAATGAAATAAATGATCAGGATAGTGAGATGATGTGAAAATAATGTCATATGAACAATATCAGGGACATTTAGGCTTGGAAAAGAACTGAAAGAGGGCATGACCATAGGCTGCCAGTCTATATAAAGGGAAGGGTTGGGGGGTGGAGAAAAATCAGATTTGTCAGCATAACTTCAGAAAGTGAAACAAAACACAATGACTGAAAGTTACAAGGATATAGGTTATGAAGAAAAAAATATCTAACAGTTAGTTAGGTCTCCATCATTAGATGTAGCCAGGGAAGGATAAGGGTCTAGCCATTGTTGGGAACTCCTGTCCTGGAATGGAAGGTGGGCTTGGGCTCTGTGACTACAG
>NW_028038084.1:0-501 GCF_054177405.1 Leptonychotes weddellii | reverse complement strand
CTGTTGGGGTTTCTCTAAGAGGGACATCTAGTCTTTAATAGATTTTCAGTTGCCGTTACATTGGAATGGAGTCCATGTTGGCTGGTCTGAAGGGTCGCTGGCAGACCAGCCCCACCGTCCCGAGTGTGTCACTCAAGCTGATGGCTGATCTGGTTAGGATCTTTCAGCACGTTTTTATGTTTTCATATTTTGAAAAAAATTAACATGCAAACTCATCTTAAATGCCTTTTCCATTTGCATACCCTCTGGAATGCATTTCCCCTTGTAAAATCTGTTTTGTTTGTGTGGCCATTAAGAAACCACATGACTGGGCGCCTGGGTGGCTCAGTTGGTTAAGCGACTGCCTTCGGCTCAGGTCATGATCCTGGAGTCCCGGGATCGAGTCCCGCATCGGGCTCCCTGCTCGGCAGGGAGTCTGCTTCTCCCTCTGACCCTCCTCCCTCTCATGCTCTCTGTATCTCATTCTCTCTGTCTCAAATAAATAAATAAAATCTTTAAAAA
>NW_028038083.1:0-501 GCF_054177405.1 Leptonychotes weddellii | reverse complement strand
CTGGTCTGCCTCATGGAAACATTGACTTTGGAATTTGTGTCAGGCTCCCCATGGCGGGTAGTCATGATGGGGATGAACCAGGAAACACATCAGCTGAAGAGGGGAGAGCGCAGGGACAAAGAGCAGAAAAGGGAACTGAGCATGAGTGCCGATGACCAACTTTGCACCCGGCTTGCCTAGAGTAAGTCTCAAATCTCATTTCTGGATGCAAAAACTTAAGCAGTTTGAAAGTAATGTTTAAATCAAACTGTTTGATCAATAGGCAGTTGCAAAGCAAATAAAATGCAAAAGATAAAAATACAACTCGATCATCAGAATGAGCACTGCTTGTTTTCCTGTTTTTTTAAATAAAAAATATAAAAGAATAAATAAAACTAGGCAGCATACATATGCTCATTTTGGAAGGACTGGATTTTTTATTTTTTATTTTTTTTTTTACTGTTTTTTTTTTATTACGTTATGTTAATCACCATACATTACATCATTAGTTTTTGTAGTGTT
>NW_028038082.1:0-501 GCF_054177405.1 Leptonychotes weddellii | reverse complement strand
ATTTCTCAAGGGATGCTCCACAGACTAAGCCTGAGGCCCCTGAGCGTGTGTAAGGATTCTGGGCAATCAGGGCGGGAGAGGGCAGACGGTGAGGAGTTCTGTAGAAGCTATGACCTACCTCACTCATCAAAGCCCAGCTCAGCCACACCCCTGAACTGACACCCAGTGCAGGGGCCCCCTAGGGCAGGCTGACCTGGAGGTGATAACACTTGTAGGTCTAGGATGTCAAAGCAGTTAGAACAAAGAGGCTGCCAGGGGACTGAAGCCACAAGCAGGGGGAGCAGGAAAGGGAGAAGCAGGCTCCTTGCTGAGCAGGGAGCCTGACATGGGGTTGGATCCCAGGACCCTGGGATGATGACCTGAGCCAAAGGCAGATGCTTAACCGACTGAGCCACCCAGGTGCCCTTGAGGCGGTTTTCTTTTTTTTTTTAATCTTTTTTAATTATTATGTTATGTTAATCACCATACATTACATCATTAGTTTTTGATGTAGTGTTCCAT